>NW_012103811.1:0-26949 GCF_000951045.1 Mandrillus leucophaeus
GAGGTGGAGTCTACAGAGACAGGCAGGTTTCCTTGAGCTGCTGTGAGCTCCACCCAGTTCGACCTTCCCAGCAGCTTTGTTTACCTACTTAAGCCTCAGCAATGGCGGGCGCCCCTCCCCTAGCCTTGCTGCTGCCTTGAGGTTAGATCGCAGACTGCTGTGCTAGCCATGAGGGAGGCTCCGTGGGCGTGGGACCCTCCCAGCCAGGTGTGGGATATAATCTCCTGGTGTGCCCATTTGCTTAAAGCGCAGTATTGGGGTGGGAGTTACCCGATTTTCCAGGTGTTGTGTGTCTCAGTTCCCCTGGCTAGGAAAAGGGATTCCCTTCCCCCTTGTGCTTCCCAGGTGAGGCGCCCTGCTTAGGCTCTCGCCGGTCAGGCTGCAGTAGCTGACCAGCACCAATTGTCCGGCACTCCCTAGTGAGATGAACCCAGTACCTCAATTGAAAATGCAGAAATCACCGGTCTTCTGTGTCGCTGGCGCTGGGAGTTGGAGACTGTAGCTGTTCCTATTCGGCCATCTTGCTCCGCCCTCCCATGTGCCACATTTTCTTAATCCAGTCTGTCACTGATGGACAAAATCTCTTAAACTATTGTCCCTAAGAAAACTGTAACTCATTGAGAATGAAAAACCCCACCCAGTTCTCAGCTTTGTGTAAACAGTTTCAGAAAAATATAGAGTGGACAGAAAGAATAGAAGACCTAACAAAGAATTTAAGAATTTGGCAGGCTGACCAGGGAGTGGGCCTTCTGAAAGAATTATATTGGTTGTTCCATATCCGTTTTGACCATCTAGCCCAGGAGTTGTCAAACTTTTTTCAATCAAGAACCAGGCTGTAAATATTTTGGTCTTTTGGGGTCGTGCAGTCTTTGTCTAAACTATTCAACTCTGTTGTTGTAGTTCAAAAACAGCCAGAGACCAAATATAAATGAGTGGGTGTGGGTAAATTCCAATAAATCTTTATGTGCAAAATCAGAGGATAGATTGGATTTGGCTCAGAGGCCATATTACAAATCCCTGATCTAGTAGATGGTATAGTCCGTACAAAAATTGAACCATGAGTAAGGGAAGGACTTGAAAGCACATGTACCTCTACATTAAAGCAATCAATATTCAAATCCTAAGTGTTGGTTGAACTATGAGATGTTATTCCTCAATTCAGCACCTCTCACTCACTGATTCATGTTATACATGGACCCTTACCATTGGTTAGAGCTCAGTATTTTTTATTGGATTTGATGCCAAGGTTTTATGGGCACCTCTAAATCACTACAACATCTCTTGGAAGCTGGAATCATTCTCTCTTCACAAGTGGAAAGGGCTCAGGACCCTAAAAGGTAACAGGGAAAAAAAGAGTTTTTATTTATTAACTCTTGGTACTACTATTGTAAATAACTAGCATGGTAAACAGCATTCAGAAGTAATATTCCAGACCAGCCACCTATTTCTACTGCTACTGCAAAATACAAACATAAATAACCCCAGGATTCATTTTCTAGTTGAGAGTATTCTTGACTTTTTAACCTATAAAGGTGGCTAATATTATGTTAGTGTTAGAATAAAACCTCAAATTTTGAATGTCATATAAAGAATGAAATAAGAGATAATAATGATAACATTTTATTTTGTTTCCTTCTTAAATTAATTCCAAGATTTACCTAATCATAATACTATAATTTTTACTCTTAAGCAATCCTACCTTCTACATTTAAACACACTGGCCACTATTTACATACATATTGTGTAGATTTTACTTGTTTGCCATTTTACTTCAAAGTTAAGGGAAGAGGGTTTGCTTTAACAATCATGAGAGGAATGTTACCAGCTTACATTTTCTGCTTATGCAGATCTTATTTTGGTCTTGAGTATGCACTGATTAATTTTCAGCCTGATACATTGCCTGTGATGGGATAGATGGATACACAGTTCTCTTAGATATTTTGCCCTCATTTTCTGGAGTTGGACATAAGGTCTGGAGTGCAGTGTTTTATATAGTATGACAGTGTTGTTAGGGGGAGCATTCTGGTATCCAAATCTCTTGTCCAAGAAGGAATCTGCTGAGATATCCCATATGTTGTTTGGTCATGTGTTTATACCAGTGCATGGCATTCCATGGGTATTGGAATTAATCATCAGTAATACACAGTCCTTTGCAACAAAGTTGGACCTACTGTCTCTGTACCAGGCTTTTTCTGATTACCTAGTCATCTTTCTCATTACCAGCCCTCACTTATCTATAAGAATGCTGTGTAGTCTGGTGCTTCACGATAGCCATCTTCCCTTGCAGATACCTTTTCCTTAGAGGCCAGAGATCCAGCTTATCTAGAAGCGTTTGGGTAATTTCACAACTCATTTCATTCTTCTTGTGTCTTTCCTAAGTTCTTCCACCTCATGAGTCATACTTATGCCATCTATTCCTCAGTTTTCTTCCAAAAATATCTTTCCACATTTTCCCTAGGACTTCTAACATCTGCTTTTCTCCCAGCCCTCCTAATGTGTCTCCTGGACACAGCTTAGATTTTGCTCAATAAATGCAAGTGCCTTTCATCCCTGACACTATAGAATTGCCTTAGTTGGAGGAATGGTATAAATTCTTCAGTAATACATGTAGTGATTATTTATTATTATTATTATTATTATTATTATTATTATTATTATTATTATTATTTTAGACAGAGTCTCACTATGTCACCAGGCTGGAGTGCAGTGGCACAATCTCGGCTCACTGCAACCTTCGCCTCCTGGGTTAAAGCAATTCTCATACCTCAGCCTCCTGAGTAGCTGGGGTTACAGGCATGTGCCACCACACCCAGCTAATTTTTCTATTTTTAGTAGAGACAGGGTTTCACCCTGTTGGCCAGGATGGTCTTGATCTCCTGACCTCGTGATCTGCCCACCCCAGCCTCCCAAAGTGCTAGGATTACAGGCGTGAGCCACTTCGCCCAGCCTGTTATCTTCATCTTTAGACCCAGAGTTGGATAACAATCAACATTACCAGTAGATTGTTATTCTTTGATTCTCAAGTTGTACGCTTACTTCCAAATTATTTTAGGGGTTTGGGAAAGCACCTTGCTGTAGCTCCAAGGTATTTATATTATTCCCTTTATCGTTCTTCTTTAAAAAAAATTGATTACAATCTTATGGCCCGTTATATCAAAGTGGTTTCGAAAACGGTTGTATTCTCCTAATCACTAGATGAAGAAATTGGGAAAGTATTTATCTACTTACCTGGTAGGTTTTCTTATTGCAAGGCTGTTCAATCCCAAGTCCCTCATAACATGCTTGTTGCCATCCTGCATGCTATTTTCTCTTGCAGAGGCCCTTTCTCTCAGAGAAAAGCAGGACATTTTGACCAGGCTGACTTAATGCAGCTGTTATGCAAAGGCTACTTCAAAATGTCAGTGTTGAATGTCAAAAGACTGGTTTTTATTACCAAGCTATGCATGCAACAGCCATCCCTTACCCTCACCCTATCCTTGACCCTTTTTTTCAGAGAACAGACTGGTTTTTCTCTTAACACTTTCCACTTTAGTGTCTGTGGTAAGTCTCTGTGGGAGCTGGGGCTATTTTTCAAGCACTCTATCCGGTCAGCTTCTCAGTGGAAAGTCTTACATGAGATTTTCCCCACTATTTGCATCGTGATAAGACCACTGACATTGTTCCTGCATCTGATTTACATAGTCTGGGGATTTACACTTTCCCATTTTTTGTTTTCTTTTTGAAGTAATGCCAATTCTTGAAAATGGTTGTAGGTACACCTTTCATGTCATCAATGTGTGTCCTCACTCTTTTAACATTTTATGTATAATATCTCTGAAATTATATCTTCATCTATATTGCATGGGGCCAAAAAGGAATTTACAGCATGTTAAATTTATTGGATATTATATCATCTAGGCTTATATTAATATACCCTGGTAATTTCTGATGAAAATGCATCCCTATTATTTAATTATTATTACACAAATAGTACATGTTCATTATGGAATGTTTAGAAAACATGAAAGCAAAAAGGGAAAAATCATTAATTTGCATTTCCCCTAATTGTTGGTCTTCTTTTTAAAGAACTGATATTAATATTTATTAATATTTTATGTATATATTTTATTAATCTGAAGGTATATATATGGATTTGAAAATATATTTTTTACAAAACAATTATAACTTTGTTGCAAGATTTTCCCCATTTAATATATCTTGGACATATTACTGTCAATGCAACTTTCAAATGAAACTTTCCAATGAAGAATGCTTCTTCATTTCTCTTTAGATCTGTAGAATATTTTATTGTTTGAAAGTACCATACTGAAATATACCTGTCATTTCTCTCATTCATAGAGATTTAGTCATTTTTGGTTTTTCACTATTTTTTCTGTTGATTCACTGTTATAATTTTCAATGTTAGAAATGCTACTGCAATTAATTTTTGTACATATATTTTTGTTTGTTTGTTTAGAAACAGGGTCTCACTCTGTCACCCAGGATGGAGGGCAGTGGTGTAATCATAGCTCATTGTAACCTCAAACTTCTGGGCTCAAGCAATCCTCTTGTCTCAACCTCCCAAGAAGCCAAGAATACAGGCACACACCACTAGCTGGGCTATTTTTTTTTTTTTTTTTTTTTTTTTTTGTAAAGATTGGCCTTGCTATGGTGCCTGGGCTGGTCTCAAACTCCTAGCCTCAAGTGATCCTCCCACCCTAGCTCCACAGAGTGCTAGGATTACAGGAGTGAGCCACCGACCTGGCTGGCATCTTTGTATATTTAAAAGAGGAATTTTGTAGGAATATATAAAAGTGGAATTTTTGAATCAAATGGTATGAATACATTTTATTGTAGTAGATAATTCGAAATTCTCTTCCAGAAAAATGTAGCGATTTACATGCCTTCCACACAGTATGAAAATACCTCTTTTGCCACATCTTGCATAGTGCTGACTCTCAATTACATTTTTCATCTTTGTCAGCCTGACAGGCATGAAAAGTAATTTTATTTCACTATAATTTTTGAATTATTAATGCTACTGAGCATCTCTTTATATTAGTTGCTTTTCTAAATCTCTTGTTCATATCCTCCGACCATCTCTCTGGTGAAAGATGTAAAAGATCTTTACATATCAAATATTTTAACCCTCTGTCTATAGCATGTGATGTAAATGTTTTATTATTGTTTTTCATATGTCTTTAAATGGTGGTTTAGGCAACACAGAAAGCATTTTTAATTTATTTTCTGGCTAAAAAATACATCTCATTGAAAAATATTAACCAATACACTGAGATGCATTAAAAAACAATGTTATCCATCTAGAGACTTTGTAGTACCTTAACAATTCCTATATAAAAGTGCAACAGGATTCAAACCTAGTAGTGACCAGAATGAAGACTGTACTAACTTTCTGAGTCTGTGGGTGAATATCACCCATTGGACTTCAGAATACTATTTGATACTGATTTCTTGCTCAGTCACCTCCTAGCTGCATGACCTAGGTCAAGTTACTCAACTTTTCTAAGCCCGAGTGTCCTCATCTACATAGTGGGAATAATATTTACCTCAAAAAGTTGTAAGTAGAAGAGATACAATTTAGGTGCCTCATACATGTGTGGCACTTGATAAATACTAACTTCTTTTCCTTCATGACATCTTCTCTCCTTCCTAAGGCAATTTACATATCTGAAGACTGACTTGGAAACCGTATAATCCATGTGGCCCACAGACCCAGTTTTCTTAGCCCAGAGGGCAGAATTGCAAATCCACCACTGATATCAGGAGATATTTATTCATTTAACAGATACTTATGGAGCATCTTCTATGATCCAGACAGCATCCCAGGTGTTGGAGATACAGCACTGAAAAAAAAATGGAAGGCTATCTGTTCTTTCAGAGCCTACATTCTAATCGGGTAAAACATACAATAAACAAGTAGCTATTTAATAATATGTTAGAGAGCAAGGCGCATTAATATAGTAGTCAAGAGAGTAAATTATGGTTTAGGCATTCGAACTTTTCAGAGGGATAAGCATTGCCCCCCAAAAAATATGATTCAATAAGCAAACAGAGTTGTGTGGTAACAGTGTCCAGACAACTAAACTTACTAAAGAATTATCTGTAAACTTCTCTTACTTCTAGTGCCATTCTAGAAATATTCATCCATTGATGAGAATCAAAAACATTTACTGAGTGCCTACCATGTACCAAGTTTTAGACACAGAAGATATACAGAAGGGATCAAGTTACGTATAGTTCTTTCCTTGCTGTATGTCATTGTATAGCTTCTGGGGTAGGGACATAAAGTGAAACAAAAACTTCAAAATAAAAAACAAAAAGTACTATGCAGAATATGAAACAGAGTAAGAGCTAGAACTAACTTTGGGCTACTTTAGGTTAGATGGTCAGCAAAGCACTCTCTGAGAGGGTAATATTTAGACTAAGTCTTGAATGACAAGGAACCAGCCAAGTGAATATCTGGAAGAAGAGGGCAAACAGAAGGAGCAAGTATGTGAAGTCCTTAAGGCGGGAAATGAAAGAAGGCCTGAAGTTCCATAGAAAATAATGGAAGGAAATACACCAAAAGAATAGTTATTAGTAGGGGACTGGAACTATTTGGTATGTACATTTTATTCTCTAAATTTGAACATGGTTTCTACAGTTTCACAGATGTGCATTACTTTCACAATTGTAAAATATCATAAAAAATATTTACAGTAAGAAGAGGTAGAAAATGTGATTTAGAGGAAAAAGAAAAGGCTTTGAAGTCAGACCCAGTTTGGAAACTTAACATTGTCAATTACTCACTGTTGACCCAGAGCAAAACATCTAAACTCTCTCTTAGCCTCAGTTTTCTGATATAAAGAATAGAGATAATAGTTCCATGTTTTGCACATGTAGAGATGCTAGCACAGCACTTTGGCCAGAATGCTAACTCCATTACCTATTAGTTATGCAATCATTAACAAGTTTCTTCATTCCCTCCAAGACTTAGTTTCTTCACCTATAAAATTGGGTGTAATAATGTTGACCCTTCAGGACTGTCATAGGGGTTAAGTGAGTTAATGTATATAAAATGACACACAATACTACTGTAGACACACACTAAATGACAAATACAATTGGTTATCTATGAATGGGCAATTGGTGGTGACTTTTATTTTCTTTAAACCTTGATGTATTATCCAAACTTCTAAATAACCACATATTTGTACTAAAATAAAAAGTATCCTCTTACAGTATTAACATATCTTAATTCTAGTTCTACAAATTTGTCCCAAGGAAGCACTTGCACAAGTTACAAGAATGTTTGCTGCAGCATTGTTTGTAATGGCAAACATTGGTAAACATCTATCAACACAGGAGAGTTCCATGCATTACAGTAAATCTTTGCCATGGAGGAAAGATGAAGCACTTAAAAGAAATGAGGTAGAACTATATGGACTGCCATGGAAAACAGTCCAAGATATATTAAGTAAAAAGGAGGCTCTTGTTCGGCGCAGTGGCTTATGCCTCTAATTCTAGGACTTTAGGAGGACACGGTAGGCGGATTACTTGAGTTCAGGAGTTGGAGACAACTTTGGCAACACGGCGAAACCCAGTCTGTAAAACAATACCAAAAAAATAAGCCAGGCGTGGTGTTGCGCACCTGTAATACCAGCTATTAATACCCAGGAGGTCTAGGCTGCAGTGAGCCGAGGTTGGGCCAAGGGTTTTAGGAATTGTATACAAGGAAATGGAAATGAGGACCCAATATATATTTCGCAATATTACATAGGAGTGGAGAAAAGTGAGCATTTGCTCTCTGCAGTTTCTCAATTAAAAGAAAAATTTCATCTATGTACATTTTTCCATTCATCTTAGACATTTTAGAAAGATAATACTACCTGTATTATTAGGAACAAAAAGGAGGAAATTGGACTGATTCATTCATGGATAGTTTTCACATGTGATTTTGAATTAGAACAAAAGGGCAAAGGAGTTGAAGAAACTGGCTTGTCCAAGGAAAGGGATAGCATGATACAGAGCTTGTGGCAGGAGAGAGTATGGTCCATGTGGCTATCATGCAGAGTAAGAAAAGTAATATGAAGATAGGAGGAATAAGTTCAAGAGATCTACTGTGACTATAGTAAATAGCAACATACAGTCAGCCCTCTATATCCACGGGCTCTGCATCAGTGGATTCAACCAACTGTGGATTGAAAATATTCAGAAAAAAAAATTAAAAATGGCAATACAACAATAAAAATAATCTCTTTTCCAAACACTATACAGTATAACAAATACTATATAGCATTTACATTGTATTGGGTATTATGAGTAATCTAGAGATAATTTAAAATATACAGGTGGATGTGCCTAGCCTAGGTTATATGTAAACACTATACCATTTTAGATCAGACACTTGGGCATCCAGATTTTGGTAGCCATGGGATCCTAGGACCAAGCCTACAATGATACCAAGGGACAACTATATTATACTCCTAAAAATTGCTAAGAGAGTAAATTTAAGTGTTCTCACTACAAAAAAATATGATAAGTATGTGAGGTAATACATATGCTAATTTAGCTCAATTTAGCCATTCCACAATGTATACATATTTCAGACATCAAGCCATACATAACAAATATGTAAACTTTTATTGTCAATTTAAAAATAAGTTAACTTTTAAAAAAGAAAAGCAATATGAGATAAAGTTGGGGAAGAAGGGCATGGAGAGCCTTATAAGCAAAGAGGGGCAATTTGGATTTTAAATAGGATAGAAATTCACTGGTGTGTTTAGGATGGTTAGTGACTTGGTATAATTTAATGTTTTAAATGATCTCTCTAGATGGAGAATGAATCAAGAGCAATATTGATTAGATTAAGACATTAAGAGCAGGAACATGACAAGGATACTCACTTTCACCACTTCCATTCAATATTGTGTTGATATTCTAGCCAGGGAACTTAGGAAAGGAAAGGAAAGGAAATAAAAGGCATCCAAATTGGAAAAGAAGTAAAACCCTCTATTTCAAAAATGACATGATCTCGTATATAGGAAATCCTAAGGAGTCCACAAATAAACTATTAGAGTTAAACTAGCTTAGCAAAGTTGCAGGCTAAAAGATCAATATGCAAAAATCATTTATATTTTAATACACAAGCAATAAACAACTCAAAAGTAAAATTCAGAAAACAATTTTATTTACAATGGCATCAAAAAAAAAAATACTTCAAGACAGGTGCAGTGGCTCATGCTTGAAATCCCAGCACCTTGGCAGGCAGAGGTGGGGGTATCACTTGCACCTAGGAGTTTGAGACTAGCCTTGGCAACACACCAAGACCCTACCTCTATAAAAAAATTTTTAAAAAATATTATCTAGGCATGGTGGCGGCACCTGTAGTTCCAGGTACTTGGGCAGCTGAAGTTGGAGGATCACTTGAGCCTAGGAGGTTGAGACAACAGTGAGCTGTGTTCAGACCCCTGCACTCCAGCCTGGGTGAAAGAATAAGACCCTGTCTCAAAATGAAACAAAACAAAAATACTTAGGAATGAATTTAACCAAGGAAGGCAAGAACTGCAAACTGAAAAACTACAAAACATTGTTGTAAAAAATTTTTTAAAGACAAATAGATGGAAAGGCATTGGCGTTCATGGATTGGAAAGCTTAATATTCTTAAGATAACAGTACTCCTCAAATTGATCAACACTTTCAATAAAATCCCTATCAAAATCTCAGCTGAGTTTTTGCAGAAATACACGAGCTGACCCTAAAATTAATATGGAAATGCAGGGTACACAGAATAGCTAAAAATAATCCTATAAAAGAAAAAAACAAAGTTAGAGGACTCACACACATTTCAATTTCAAACTTACTACAAAGCTACTATAATCAAGACTGTGTGTCAATAATATAAAAGGATAGACATGTAGATGAACAGATCAGAATTGAGAATCCAGAAATAAGCCCTAACATTAACGGTCAGTTAACCTTTAACAAAGGTTTCAAGGCCATTCAATGGGGAAAGAATAGTCTTTGCAACAAATGGTACTGGGATAAATAGATATTCTCATGCAAAAGAATTAATTTGCACCCCTACTTCATATCATTTTCAAAAGTTAACCCAAAGTGTATCAAAGACTTATAAGAACTAAAACTGTAAAACTCTTAGAAGAAAACATAGAGAGAAATCTTTATGAACTTGATCTAGGCAATGGTTTCTTAAATGTGACACCAAAAGCTCAAGCAATGAAAGAGAAAATAAATAAATTTTACTTCAGAAAACTTTAAATTTTTTGTGCTTCAAAACTTAGGAAAAAAGCTTTCATCAAGAAAAGACAACTCATAGGATGGGTTGAAAATATTTTCAAGTAATACCTGATAAGAGTTTAGTATCTAGGATATACAAAGAACTCTTACAACTCAACAATAATGAAAGACAACACAATCTAAAATAGGCAAATTGTTTGAATAGATATTTCTCCAAAGATATGCAAATGGTCAATAAGTACATGAAAAGATGCTCAACATCATTAGTCATTAGGGAAATGCACATCAAAACCACAATGCAATACCACTCAACACCCAGTAGGATGGCTATAATAAAAAAAGATGAGCAATAACAAATATTAACAAAGATGTGGATAAATTGGAAGCCTCATATATTGCTGGTGGGAATATAAAACGCTGCAACCACTTTGGATAACAGTTTGGAAGTCCTTCAAAAAATTAAACAAAGAGTTAGCATGGGACTCATCAATTCTACTCCTAGGTATATATATATACTAGAAAATTGAAAGCATATGTCCACCACTCAAAAATTTGCACATGAATGTTCATAACAACATTATTCATAATAGCTCAAAAGTGGAAACAACACAAATGCCTATCAATTGACGTATGAGTAAGCATAGTATCGTATATCCATACAATGAAACATCAGCCTTAAAAAGGAATGAAGTGCATGCTGATACATACTACAATGTGAATGACCCTCAAAAACAGTATGCTAAGTGGAAGAAATCAGACTCACAAGATTTCATACTATATGATTCCATTGATATTAAATATTCAGAATAAGCAAATTCAGAGGGGCAGAAAATATATTAATGGTTGCCACGAGATGGGGAGAGAGAACAGTGGGGAGTGACTGCTAATGGATATGGGGTTTCATTTAGGGGTTATGAAATTATTCTCGAATTAGATAGTGATGATGGTTGTAAAACTTTGTGGATGTATAAAAACCACTCCATTGTGCAATTTAACAGGGTGCATTTTATGAGTTATATCTTAATACAAAGAAAAAAGATTAAAAGGAACAGAAGGAAGGGAAGGTGAGAGGGAGGGAGGACAGAAAGAAAAAGGGAGAGGCCGGGCGCGGTGGCTCAAGCCTGTAATCCCAGCACCTTGAGAGGCTAAGACGGGCGGATCACGAGGTCAGGAGATCGAGACCATCCTGGCTAACACGGTGAAACCCTGTCTCTACTAAAAAATACAAAAAAACTAGCCGGGCGAGGTGGCAGGCGCCTATAGTCCCAGCTACTCGGGAGGCTGAGGCAGGAGAATGGCATAAACCCAGGAGGCGGAGCTTGCAGTGAGCTGAGATCTGGCCACTGCACTCCAGCCTGGGCGACAGAGTGAGACTCCGTCTCAAAAAAAAAAAAAATAAAATAAAATAAAAAGAAAAAGGGAGAAAGGATGGAAAGAAGGAAAGAAAAAAGAAAGCAAGATAAAGAATTTGATTAAAACTAAGGTAAACAGAAACTCAGTTTCTCCTATACTCTCACTGAACAATTAACACAGAAGACTTCAGTAACCAAAGACCTAATCAAAGCAAGTAATCGATTTTGCAGGGGACACCGGCCACACATCCTCTAATTCAATTGTGACACTATCCACCTGGAGACAGGGTCAGATCCCACAGGTTGAAGGTTCAGTCCCCAAGACTACCCCCCAACATCTGATGCCAATCACAAGCCCTAGGTTGTTTTTATTCTCCTGTTCTTCTGACCAACTGAATATAAATTGGAGTTCTAACAACCTGCTCCTTGGGTTCAACTAATTTTCTGGAGTGGCTCACAAAACTTAGGGAAACACTTACATTTACCAGTTTATTATTAAAGAATATTACAAAAGATACAGATGAAGAGATTCATAGGGTGAGGTATGAGAAGGAGTGTGGAGTTTCTGTGCTCTCCCTGGGCACACCATCCTTCAGGAACTTCCACGTGTTCAGTGACCTGAAAGCTCTTCAAACCCAGTTCTTTTTGGTTTTTATGGAGGCTTCATTAGATAGGCATAACTGTTGCATCACTGGCCGTTGGTGATCAACTTAGCGTTCAGCCCCTCTGCTTTCCCTGGAGGTTGGGGATTGGAGCTGAAAGTTCCAACCTTCTAATCCTGCCTTGATCTTTCCCATGACCAGCTCCCATCCTGAAATACCTAGGAGCCCCCAGCCTCCAGTCATCTCATTAGCATACAAAAAAACACCACTTTGGAGATTACAAGGGTTTTAGGAATTGTATACAAGGAAATGGAAATGAGGACCCAATATATATTTCACAATATTACATAGGAGTGGAGAAAAGTGAGCATTTGCTCTGCAATTTCTCAATTAAAAGAAAAATTTCATCTATGTACATTTTTCCATTCATCTTAGACATTTTAGAAAGATAATACTGCCTGTTTGTTTCCAAAACTAGAAAAAAAATTACATATGCATTCTGAATTCCAGACTTCTCTCCATGTCCATGGTATTATCAGAATAGTTAAGATTTGCACATGACCAAGTGTCTCCTAATGTTTCTAAAACTCAAAGGTAATTTCAAATTGTTTTATCAGTTATTTTGCAACCGCGAAATTTTTCTTTCAAAAATGTAGATGTTACAACTTTTGGTGTCCTTCATTCACTCTAACACTTTGCTTATTAGTGGCATCTAGTTTCACAAAGTGAAAGTCAGTGTCTTAGCTCCAACTGCTATAACAAAATGCCATAGACTGGGTGGTTTAAACAACAGACATTCATTTCTCACAGTTCTGGGGGCTGAAAGTCTGAAATTAGGATGCTAGCATGGTCAGGTTATGGTGAGGGTCCTCTTCTAGGTTGCAGACTTCTGACTTCTCATTGTATTCTCATGTGGTCGAGAGCAGAAAAGGGAAGCAATCTCTCTCATGACACTTTGAAGTGCGCTAATCCCATTCATGAGGGCTCCATTTTCGTGACCTCATTTAATCCTAATAATCTCCCAAAGGCCCCACCTTCTAATAGTATCAAATGTAGGGGTAGACTTTCAACATATGACTTTAGGAGGTTCACAAACATTAGTCCATAGCAGTCAGTGTCTTTCACATTTTGATATGCAAAAAATTAAAACAAGGCTAAATGTTGCAAATAATGTGAAATGGAGAAATTCAGTGTTTCTTTGTGAAAATATGGATGGTGATATAACTTGCCTGGCTTTTCCTCTTCCTGTAAGTTCATGTAATACATGCCATTTACTCTAAAAAAAAAAATAAATGTATAAGAAAGCCAGTTAGGAGATCTTTGTAGCAGCTTGGCTAGGAAAAGATGTTAGCTTGCTCTAGTGTGGTAACAATGAAGTTGGAGAGAAGCAGACAGATTCAAGATACATCTGGGAGACACGATCCGTAGAACTTGGGATAAACTGGATGAGAAGGTGACAGAGAGATAGGAGTCACACTTTCTAGCTAGTAAAAAATAGGTGACCCTGGTCTCTAATGTTCCATTTCCCATTCTCCAGGAGGCTCCAGGTTTCCTTACCGCAGCCTTTGTCTCCCTGTGAACTGCAGGTACTGGAAGATTTGTAGAGGGGACTCTGGGACACTCTGGAAGCTGGAAAATGGTCTCACTGTCTATAAGGTGGACCTGGTCACCTATCTAGAGCAAAAGAAAGAGTGCTGGGATGTGAAGAGACATGAGACAGCCACACACTCAGATCTGTCATGTCATACAACCAAGGCCTTTCACTATAGCAGGGCATAGATGTCTCATTTCAAAAAGTAGTATTGGGAAGACATGAAAGCTGTGGCCTTGAGAATTTACACTTCAGGAAAAACTGTGAAAGTGGGGTGGAGGTGAAGGGCAAAAAGAATGTTATAATGTGCATAACCAATGAGCAACAACTACTCATAACAGAAATTTAACTGCCACAGATCAAGAACATAGAACATCTCAGAAGAAACCTCAACTTACATCAGCTACTTCTATATAGAAACACATGTTTCTATAAGTAAATATCAACATCAATTTTTGAAATAAACCTTATGTAATGAAACTCAGAAAAACTTTAACCATCGCTCAAATTTCAGTAAACATCAGAGTAATTATTTTCCAGATAATCATTACAAATGTAACAAATACAGGAAAGTGTTTTAACAACCCTCAAAACTTACTATCCATGAGAGTATCCATATTCAAGAGAAGCCTTACAAATGTAAGAAATGTGGGAAAATTTTAACAATTTCTCATCACTTACTCAGCATCAGAGAATTCTTACTGGAAAAAAATCACACAGATGTAATAAGGATAGAAAAGTCTTTAGTCAATCATCACATCTAAATAGACATAAGAAGATTTATATTGGAGAGAAGTCATTAAAATGTAAAGAATGGCAAACCCATTAACTGCTGCTACTCAATCCTCACACAACATCAGGGAATCCATACTGTAGAAAACCCTTTCAAATCGAAAGAATATGGCAAAGCCTTTCAGAGGTGTTCACATCTTACTAAAAAATTAAAGAATTGGTACTGGATAGAAACCCTATGAATGTAATAATTTTGGAAAGACTTTTGTCCAAAATATACACCTCAGAGAACACCACAGTATTTATCCTGGAGGGAAATTTTACAAATGTAAATCAGGTAACAAAGCCTTTAACTGATGCTTAAATTTTGCTCAACAGAGAATTTCTATAGGAGAGAACATCTACAAATGTAATAAATGTGGAAGGACCTTTGTCCAAAATATACAACTTAGAAAGAAAAAAAGACGTGACACTGCCTGCCATTAACTGAGATAAGGAAGGTGGAGGAGGGCCATGTTGGAGGATGGGAGAGAGCAGAGATGATGAATTTAGTTTTTGGTCTTCTTGAGTTTGAGATGTTAAAACAAAAGTAAGTTTGTCAAAATAAACCTACTACCTTTATTTGACAAAGACATCAGTGGGCAAAACAACTCTTAAGATACTGAAACCATGAAAGAAACTTCAGGAGCCTGTAAAGCCAAATGGATGGCATTCAAAATTTCTAGAAGATTCTAGAATTATAATTCTCACACTGTCAGCAGTGGTGATTCCTCAAGGTTAGGATTGATCTAGGAAACCTGTATTTGCCATGTTGCACATTCCTACACTGTCTGAAATTTTATGACATGTACGTTTTTGTAATAAGAAAATTTTAGTTATTTTAAAAAAGAAAACTGAAATGTTTTGCCATAACATAGATAGTTCACAAAATAAGAAACCCAAACAACCAATAAACAAACCGAAAGTACTCACCCTCCCTAGCAATTAGCCAAATGGAAATTTAAATAAGATAGTATGTTTACATTTCGAATTAGCAATTTCACTTTTTTCTTTTTATTTGTATAAAAATATTTTTTAATTTTTAATTTTTGTGGGCACATAGTAGGTATATATATTTATGGGTTACATAAGATATTTTGATACATACATGTAATGTGAAATAAGCACATCATGGAGGATAGGGTACCCATCCCCTCAAGCATTTATCCTTTGAGTTGCAAACAACCCAATTATACTCTTTAAGCTTTGTTTTTGGTTTTGTTTTCTTTTTTTATTTTAATTGAGATAAGGTCTCATTCTGTCCTCCAGGCTGGGGTGTAGAAGCAGGATCACGGCTCACTGCAGCCTTGACTTCACGATTCAAGCGATCCTCCCACCTCAGCCTCCCTAGTAGTTGAGACTACAGGCATGCACCACTAAGCCCAGATAATTTTTCTGTTTTCTGTAGAGACCGGATTTCGCCATGTTGCCCAGTCTGGTCTTGAACTCCTGGGCTCAAGCTCTCCTCCCACTAGCATTACAGGTGTGAACCACTGCTTAAGTTATTTTAAAACAGATAATTCAGTTATTATTGACTACAGTCACCCTCTTGAGCTATCAAATACTAGGTCTTATTCATTCTAAGTAGTTTTGTACCAATTAAACATTCCCACCTCCCCCACTAAGCCCCTGCCACTATTCTTCCCATCCTCTGGTAACCATCCTTCTACTGTCTATGTCCATGAGTTCAATTCTTTCGATTTTTAGATCCCACAAATAAGTGAGAACATTGTGATGTTTGTCTTTCTGTGCCTGGCTTATTTCACTTAACATAAAGTAAGTTGTTTAATATCAGGTCTGAAGCTAAGAAGAGAGTTAGACAGAAGATAAACTTGGGAGTTACAAGCGTATATTACAAAGCATTTGGCTTTAAAATATATATGTCCTTTTATCCCAGCAGTCCCACTTCTAGGAATTTGTCCTAAGATACAGTTTCAGGATGTGCATAAGTATAATGTTGCAAGAATGCTCTTCTCTGTAAATCCCCAATTTTGGCCTGGACCTGAAGTTAGAGAAGGAATAATTATCACATGTGAAAAGCAGCCAGGAAGGTGCAAAAGGCAAGAGGGAAGAGTTCTAGGCAGCTGCAAACATTAACAGAATCACAAACATACCACCACGCAACACCACAAATAATAATGGTCAAGTGTTATTTCTTGAAATCCTAGGATTTACTGGGGTAATTTTGATGAAGGGGTCTGTGGTATAGAGGAGAAATCAAAGCGTGTTTATTCCTACTCTTAATCATTCAGTATAATATAACACGGAATACTACTGTGACTTCTGGTCCCCAAAATGTATGGGGATTTCTCCCCATCAGCAAGCAGTGCTGCAGAATCCTCTGCAGCCGACACCAGCTGGACGTCCTCTAAATTTAAAAATTCAGTTCTGACACTATCTACCTAAAGAGAGGATCAGACCCCACAGGTTGAGGGTTCAGTCCCCAAGACTGCTCCTCACTTTAAATCCCAGTTACAAGAACAGATTGTGGTCTGAGCTTCTGGCTGATCGGCTACAAATTGGGGGTTCCCATGACCTCTTCCCCAGGTTCAATTAATTTGCTAGAGAAGCTCCCAGAACTCAGGGAAACAGTTACTTACACTTACTGGTTTATAATAACAGATAGTACAAAGCATACAGATGAACAGCCAGAAGAAAGCAATGCATAGGGTGAGGTATGGGAGAAAGAACGCAGAGCTTCCAGGCTATCTCTGGGAATGCAACCCTTGAAGAACTACCACACATTCTGCTATTCAGAAACTGAACAAACCCTATACTTTTGGGTTTTCAGGAGGCTTTGTTAAGTATGCATGATTGATGACATAATTGGTCACTGGTGATCAATTCAACTTTCCGCCCCTTTCTACTCCCTAGAGGTTAAAGGGTGGGGCTGAAAGTCCCAACCTTTTAATCCTGCCTTGTCCTTCCCCTTTTTCAGTACCCCATTCTGAAGCTACCTAAGGGCCCCCAGCCACCAGTCATTTCATTAGCATACAAAAGACACTCATCGATGGGGAGAGTCCAAGGATTTTAGCTGTGTGTCAGGAAATGGAAATGAAGACTAAATATATATTTCATGATATAACAGGGAGCAAAATTTTTTTTGATGTGTTGAAGGTACATGGTGTTGCAGAAAGCTCGCGTTTTCTTACACTCTTGATTGGACCATAAATTGTCCCAATCTTTTGGAGGCAAATTTGGTGGTCCTTATGATGATACAAAATGTGCATGTTCTTTTAAGACAGCAATTTCACTTCTAAAAATGTATACAAAAATAATGGCACACATAAGTAAATATGTATGCAAAAATGTTCATTTTAGCATGATTTGTAATAATGAACACTTTTTAAAGTCTAAAGGGCATTTAGAGCTCATTGGTTGCATTTTAAAGTATACATTTATGCAAAGGAGCCCTCTGAATGGTTTAAAGGAAATGAAGTGGATCTATATGTACTGTCATGAAGAGATATCTATGTTAAGTTTTTTTAAGCAAGTTGCTAAACAATATACCCCATATGATCCAATTTTTTTGCAAAATAAATGGGGGTGTGTGTGTGTGTGAGAGAGAGAGAGAGAGAGACAGAGACAGAGAACGGGGTGGGGGGTATTTGCGAAGAAAATAATGGAAGAATAGACACCATTAACTACCTTCACAGGGGAATGGAGAGAAACAGGGAAATTTCACTTCCTAATTTATATCATTTTATATTATTTAAAATTTTGCAACAAGCATATATACTTCATAATCAGAAAAAATAGTTTAGTTAAAATTTCAAAAATTGGAGGAAATCTTACTGAATAGTGAGTGATTCATAAAATTATATAGGAACATATTTATTGACGTGATATACGTTCACGATTTATTGCTAGGTGAACAAAAGCAGCCTGCAAACATTATAAACATAAGAATGAATTGGAAAGATATATGCAAAGTAATATGCTTTTAGTATGGCCCCACTTTTATGAAAGAATACATGTATATATCCCAAGAAAAACATTTCAAAAAGAATGTATTATTGTTACCAGAAAGGGGTTCCAATCCAGACCCCAAGAGAGGGTTCTTGGATCTAGCACAAGAAAGAATTCAAGGCGAATCCATTCAGTAAAGTGAAAGCAAGTTTATTAGAAAAGTAAAGTAATAAAGAATGGCTACTCCATAGGCAGAACACGCTTGAAGGTTGCTGGTTGCCCAGTTTTATGGTTATTTATTGATTATGTGCTAGACAAGAGGTGAATTATTCATGTTTCTCCTTTTTAGATCATATAGGATAACTTCCTGATGTTGCCATGGCATTTATAAACTGTCACGGCCCTGGTGGGAGTGCAGCAGTAAGGACAACCAGAGGTCACTCATTGCCATCTTGGTTTTGGCAGGTCTTGTCTGGCTTTTTTACTGCAAGCTGTTTTATCAGCAAGGTCTTTATAACCTGTATCTTGTGCTGACCTCCTATCTCATCCTGCGACTTAGAATGCCTAATCTTCTGAGAATGCAGCCCAGTAGGTCTCAGCCTTATTTTACCCAGCCGTATTTAAGATGGAGTTGCTCTGTTTCAAACGCATCTGACATTATTAACAGAGGATATTTCTACAGGTTTGGCAGGTGAAAGAAATACAGGAAAATTTCATTATCTATATTATATGTTTACATATTATTGATTTTTACAAGGATTTTATTAGCTTTAAAATCAGAAAAATAGAGATTAAAGTTTGAAATATAAAAAATGTTGTTTTAAAGCAATTCAGAAAATAAGATACAAATTGTTACTGCCATTGAAAGATCCACAACACATGGCTAAATTTAAAATGGTGGTTACAAATTGTATGTACATATATGTTTGTGCAAAGAAAAATTCTAAGCTCTACAAACAAAAGTACAAAAACATAACTGAACATCTGAATTATAAGATTCTAGGTAATTTCTATTTTCTTTAAACTTTTCTGAATTTCACTGTTTTTTCTCAATAAACAAGCACAACTTTTATAATCAGAAAAAAATTGCAAACGACATAATCCTATCTTAATTTTAAACCTATGCATATGTGTGCACACACACGTGCACATGCACACCCAGAGCTTCTCTTTATCTGAGGGTGGAAGATTCCCTAGGACTGAGATAGCTCCCTGCCTACTCTGGACAGACTTTGGCAGTTCCCAGGCTGATTTGTGCATGTTGTAGGAGGAGTAGGCTGGAAGTAGCAGGAGGGAGCTAAGGGAGAGAGAGGGATATAGTGGGAGAAAGGGGAAGAAGACCGTAGACTAGAGGCCAGCTGACTTGTCTGGAGGAAATCTCAACAGATTGAAAAAAAAAAAAAAAAACAGACTCTTAGCGAGACTGCCTGCAACTGATGTGCTTACTATGCCAGACAAACTTCTAGAAAGCTCAGTCTGGCGGTTACAGCAGCAGCCCCTTCCCACTTAATTTATTCCCTCCTTCCTACCTTCCCTCCTAACATTCCTGCTCTGTGATGTTCAGGTTGCATTTCTGACTCTGGACTCCTAAGTGTCACTCATCTGTAATTTCTAATTGCTTCCCAGTGCATATGTGTCATTAGTACAAGAAAAAAAAAATTAAGCAATGAAAGTTATTTTCTAAGCAGGCAGTGAACCAATATGTTCAGAGATATTCAAATTTTCTTTAAACAGATATAGATAGAAGAGGATTAGAAAGATACACACTGCTCATTTAACTGGTAGGAGTTGAAAAGAAAACCAATGAAAAATACCCAATTCAGTGTCTGACACATAGTAGGCACTTTGCTAAAGTCAGTACCCTTCACTATTATCCTGAACACTTCCCATTTATAAACAGCCATTTTTTTCTGTCAAATAGCTAAACCATGGTATAAAGAACATTCGAGGTAAAAAACAACCTTCCTCATCTATATTATGTACGATAGTCAGTGCCTTTTTTATAATTTACAGTGTGGTGTCTGATGAAGTTGTGTTGGGGCAAAATCTTCATCCCTCTCCTACTGAATCAGGGTGACTTGCTGTGCTTTTTAGGAGATACACATTAACTAGGTGTCTGTGTTGTCTTTGGATTCCAGAATATTAAAAATACTACAGGGCCACAAAGCACAAAGGTTCTCTGATGGACAAGATGTTGGAATGAAAGTCAGGTAATATTAGTAAGTCCTTGAGCCCTTGGGAATGTAACTACTACCTTCCTGTGAAAATTATCTCCAGTTGAAATTGTTTCCTATAATTCATTTTACTCTATGCTCTCTACGAGGCTTTTTCCTATTATTAAAAGACGTATTTCTGGTGCCTGAAAAAATAAAATAAGTTACAGAAAATCAATTGCATCTATAAAGCCATCCATGTGACAAGGATTCCCAAGACTTAGGCAATGGCCTGCTTCTCATGCATACTTAGCCATGTTAATGACTGGGTAACCATGACAACCATCAGGACTATGATGCCAAACCTACACTCTTCAGCAATGAATTAAGCTGCTTCATAATGTACATGTTTAAGAACTTCCCACTGGCAAGCTCCGGCAGACAGAACTACACGAACAGCCTGGAAGAGGGAGGAAGAAAAGGAAAAGGAAACTACCTTCCTCAAAAGCAGACAAACACCAAGAACTCTCAAAGGCCTAAAAAATACAAAGGTAGTAAAAGAATGACAACCCCTAGCCTGCCCCACCTGCAGAAACACAAACACACAGTGAGCAAGAAACCACCACAGTGAGAAAAGAAATAAGATTGCCTCTGGGGGATTACAAAAGTCCTCCATCTTTTCCACACCATGTGAGAAACTTTAGGCATCAGCTGTCTGTGCCTTACAGTTTTCCCTGTTTCTCATTTCTCTTCTCCATTTTCATGGTTGGGTATCCTCTAGCCAGCTGATCCTCTCTCGGGGTTCTGAAAGCTGATGACACCCACATCTTCATCTCCCAGTGCAGGCCTCACACCTGAACTCCAGATCCATATGATCAACTGGTCACTGAAGAGCTCCCTTTGGGTAACTCACAACCTCCCACAACTCAACTTTTCTCAACCTGAACTCCTCCACTTTCTCCTCAAATACTTGTTTCTCCTTCCCTTCCTCCTCTTCTTCCTGCTTGTCCTCAAGGGATTCTCACTCTCCATGACGGACCCCATCAATGCGCCTCACTTCCCAAGCCAGACTCTCTTCTCTGCCTCACCCCCACATCCCATCTGCTATTGTCTGAAGGTTGGTGCCTCCCCAAAATTCATATGTTGGAACCTAATAACCAATGTGATAGTATTAAGAGATGAGGCCTTTGAGAAGTGGTTAAGTCAGATGAAGGCTCTACCCTCATGAATAGGATGAGTCCCGTTAGAAGAGAGGCTGGAGCAAGCTCCCTTAGCCCATGCTGTCATGTGAGGACACAGTAGCAAGGCACCATCTATGAAGCAGGGGAACCCTCACCAGATACCACATTTGCTGGCACCTTGGTCTTGGACTTCCCAGCCTCTAGAACTGTGAGCAATACGTTTCTGTTGTTTATGAATTACCCAGTGTAAGGTATTTTGTTATAGCAACCCCAGCGGACTAAGACACCATCCATGTACCTCTGAGATGCCTCTCATCAGTCCACTCCTACCAGATGCCACTCCTGCCTACCTTGCTCAGGCCATCTCCCTTCTGGATATCTGCAGCAGCCTCCTCTGCTGTGGGGTGGGGGTGGGGACAACTCCAATACACTACAGTCAAAGATACCTTCCTAAAATCTGAGTGCTTCCATGTCTGACTGAGAACATCTCAATGTCTAGCTTCCCAATGTATTGGGGACAAGGTCCAATCAACCTTAATGTGGTAGACAGGACCTTCCACTGCCTTGCCGCTGCCTATTACTCTATCTTCACTACTTTGGCCATACTGAACTTGTCTAAGATCTCTGAATGCATACTGCTCTCTCTCACCTCCTAGCTTTTGCACATGTCATGCTTCTGCCTGGACATGACCTTTCTTCCCTTTCATTGGACTGGTCCCAATTCAACCTTGACTGGTGTGTTGGGTGTGTGTATATTTTGCTGTCATACCTGTACAGGCTGTCTTTTGATTGTGTCCTCCAATCCAGTCATCATATCCATTGTGGCTGGCTTTTACTGGTTTAGCTTTTAGAGGAAAATCTTATTTCTAAATTCTTGGGTGTGTGTGTGTGTGTGTGTGTGTGTGTGTGTGTGTACCTCACTGAAACTCCTCTCTACCAAAGTTATACATCTACTTTCAGTTCTTAAAAAACGGACTACAGGTGCATGGTCTCTGTCCCATCAAACTTGGACATATGTATGAATACATGTGTATTTCCCTCTTTAAAAAAACAAAAAACAAAAACAAAAAAAACTTGGTGCTGGGTGCGGTGGCTCAGGCCTGTAATCCCAGCACTTTGAGAGGCTGAGGTGGGTGGATCACGAGGTCAGGAGTTCAAGACCAACCTGGCCAACATAGTGAAACCCTGTCTCTACGAAAAATACAAAAATTAGCCAGGTGTGGTGGCATGCGCCTGTAGTCCCAGCTATGCGGGAAGCTGAGGCAGGAGAATCGCTTGAACCCAGGAGGCAGAGGTTGCAGTGAGCCAAGATCCTGCCATTGCACTCCAGTCTGGATGACAGAGTGAGACCCTGTCTCAAGAAAAGGAAAAAAAAATAACTTGGTTAAAGGATAATTTAATAATTTTATGCCAGAGACTGGGTTAAGCCCTTTATCTCTAGCTATGCATTCCTTTAATCATCTACTGTGCTTTTTCATTAATGGTCTTTTTTGATGCTTAAGAATATTTGTGATCTCATGTTTCTTCGAAGAACTGCATAATAATTATGAGTTTTGGTCTTTCTAGTCAGACCGTATAACTACAAATCCTGCTACTGTTGCCATTTGTATGACTTTGAGCAAGCTACTTAATCTCTTTATGTATGTTAGGATACATATGTATATACATACCTTCCACTGCCCTGCCAAAAGGTTGTTTGTTATCCTCTTTATGTATGTATCCTAACATACATAATGTTATATGTATGTATCCTAACATACATAATGTTATATGTATGTATATGTACATACATAAAGAGGATAACAAACAACCTTTCCCACAGGGCGGTTGTGAGGTATATATGATACGATGAGTGTAAAATGCTTAGAGCCTAACACATAATAAATGCTGGGTAAATTTTAACCAAAGTTGTCAACCCAGATGTTGCTTTCCTTCACTTATGCCTTTTCTTCCAGAGAATAGAACAGCTACTTTCTCTGCATTTTAGAATCTGTAGCCATTGGCTCTCTTCTAATGCTATTTTCTCAAATGTACCTTATTCTCTCAGCTTTGCATCTTTCTTAACTGAGAATTAAGTACATCCAAAGATTATTACAGGTTCAGAGTCCACAAAGTAATTGAAGAGAACTGGTCAGTGTTTAATTATAAAAATACTAATTTGGGAATTAATTATTTCTATGATTTTGGACATTATGAATCTAATGTCTGGCCAGGATGAGAGTGATAGAAATTTATTTTTCAAATAAGATTTGCTGTATCATATGTTTGGGTTTATTTGTTGAAATATAATATTAATAATTACAGAAAAATCTGATAATATGTTCTAAGTACTCATTAAAATCTCTCTCTCCCGCCATCTGCTAATTAGCTGACATTTTAAGGTAGGATGGCTTTCAATGACCAGCCAACTACAAAATCAGTTTCCTTTGTGCCTTTCATTCTCTGCTAATTGAGTTAGAATAATCACATTATTAAGAAGTTTCTATGGGCAACCAGCCCTCAGAGAAGTTGAATGAAGGTGAGGCACAGAAGAGGCATTTGAAAGCATGGACATTTAAGCTACTCCCCTTATCCTGTGACTCAGTGCATCAAGGTATCAGGATTCTCTGGAAACCAGAAAGCCCTGGTTTCAGAATGCACCTTAATTAATCAATGACATTGCTTCTTTTAGGTTTAGGGATGGCTCAAGGCCATATTCATCAAGAAGAAACTCTTGAGATTAAGAGGAGGAAAGAAAAAGAGTGAGAAAAAGAGAAAGCATGACAGGGACAGACAGAAATTGAGAGGGAGGGAGAGAAAAACATAGTTTATAGTTAAGTTCATGCTGTATACTTGCTTTATCCTAAAATTTGGGTCTGTGCCTTCTTGATTCCTAGTAAAATACCCTGATTACCTTCCAAAAACTTTTAAATTGAAATATTTTAAAGAATTTCTAGAATTTAGTAGAATTTTTTTTAAAAAACGTTCTCTGGAAGTGGCTTGTAGCAGATGAGCCTGGATTGAGTGTCAGGGGTACATTGGGTAGATCCTAAAGTAGGAAATATTTGACAAGCATGGTCCTAAATCAGAAAATATTGATATTAAGACTTGTGTCCTGGGGCTGGTTGAATACTTGGATACTTATTTAGTACCCAGTGTGTATGTGGAATGGGAATGGCTGAAACGAGATGGGATACTGAAGCAACCTCTGCTTCTTCCATGTCACTAATCCCATCCTATGTCTTCTGAAGTACCTCTGCAATCCCTAATGCCTAATCTCTGTCTGTCTATCTGCCTAGGGAATGAAGACAAGCTGAAAGCCTGGCCTCTCAGTTTTGTCTCCCATTCCTTGACTACTTTCCTATTCTCCACCCAGTCTACCTTCACATACCCCCAGTTGTGAGTCGGTCACGTGGATGTTTCTGGTCAATGAGATGTACGAAGCGGGAGAGCGTTAGCGGAGCCATGAAAGAAATGGAATTTCAAGTGTGAAAAGTTTGACAAGCATGGCCATGAATAAAGAACTGCAAGTATTTGTCTGTTCCCCAAGCTGTTAATATTTGTCCAGTTATCTTTTCTAAAAAAAAAAATTTTGCTTTGTACATAATAGGTGTATGCATTTAAAGAGTACATGAGATATTTTGATACAGGCATACAATGAAAAATAATCACATCAGGGTAAATGGAGATATCCATCACCTCAAGCATTTATTCTTTGTCTTACAAATCCAATTATATCCTTTTATTTAATTAAAAGGGTACAATTAAATTACTTTTGACTATAGTCACTCTATCGTGCTAGCAAATACTAGTTATTATTCATTCTTTCTAACTAGTTTTTGTACCCTTTAATGATCCCCACTCCCCTCTCCCCACCCTCTCACTTCTCTTCCCAGCCTCTGGTAACTATCCTTCTAAACTCTCTATCTCCATGAGTTCAATTATTTTAATTTTTAGCTCCGACAAATAAGTGAGAACATGCAAAGTTTGCATTTCTGTGCCGGGCTTATTTCACTTAACATAATGATCTCCAGAATCATCCATGTTGTTGCAGATGACAGGATATCATTCTTTCTTATGGCTGAATAGTACTCCATTGTGCACATGTACCACATTTTTTTTAATCCATTCTTCCGTTGATGACACTTAGGTTGCATTCAAATCTTAGCTATTGTAAACAGTGCTGCAACAAACAAGAGTGCAGATATCTCTTTGATACACTGATTTCCTTTCTCTTGGGTATATACCTAGGAGTGGAATTGCTGCACCATATATAATAGCTTTATTTTAATTTTTTGAGGAACCTTCAAACGGTTCTCCAGATTGGTTGTACTAATTTACATTCCCACCAACATAAAAGGTTCCCCTTTTTTCCACATTCTTGTCAGTATTCGTTATTGCCTGACTTTCATTTTTATATAAGTTTTAGTTTTAATTTTTGTTGAGTTCATAGTAGGTGTTTATATTTACAGGGTACATGAGATGTTTTGATACAGGGATGCAATGTGAAATAAGCACATCATGGAGAATGGAGTATCCATGCCCTCATACATTTATCCTTTGAGTTACAAATCATCCTATTACACTCAGTTATTTTAAAATGTAATATTAAGTTATTATTTACTATAGTCACCCTGTCATGCTATCAAATAGTAGATCTTATTCATTTTTTCTAACTATGTTTTTGTACCCATTAAGCATCCCCACCTCCCCCTCAGTTCCCAACTACCTTTCTCAGCCTCTGGTAACCATCCTTCTACTCTTTATGTCCATCAGTTCAATTCTTTTGATTTTTAGATCCCACAAATAAATGAGAACAGAATGAGAGAAAATGTGATTTTTATTTTTTATTTTATTTGAGATGAAGTCTTGCTTTGTTGCCCAGGCAGGAGCGCAATAGTTTGCTGAGAATGATGGTTACCAGCTTCATCCATGTCCCTGCAAAGGACATGAATTCATCCTTTTTTATGGCTGCATAGTATTCCATGATGTCTACATGCCACATTTTCTTAATCCAGTCTATCATTGATGGACATCTGGGTTGGTTCCAAGTCTTTTCTATTGTGAACAGCACCGTAATAAACATACGTGTGCATGTGTCTTTATAGCAGCATGATTTATAATCCTTTGGGTATATACCCAGTAATGGGATGGCTGGGTCAAATGATATTTCTA
>NW_012103811.1:27874-117619 GCF_000951045.1 Mandrillus leucophaeus
CATTGGTAGCTTGATGGGGATGGCATTGAATCTATAAATTACCTTGGGCAGTATGGCCATTTTCATGATATTGATTCTTCTTATCCATGAACATGGAATGTTCTTCCATTTGTTTGTCCCCTTTTATTTCGTTGAGCAGTGGTTTGTAGTTCTCCTTGAAGAGGTCCTTCACATCCCTTGTAAGTTGGATTTCTAGGTATTTTACTCTCCTTGAAGCAATCGTGAATGGGAGTTCACTCATGATTTGGCTCTCTGTCTGTTATTGGTGTATAGGAATGCTTGTAATTTTTGTACATTGATTTTGTATCCTGAGACTTTGCTGAAGTTGCTTATCAGTTTAAGGAGATTTGGGGCTGAGACAATGGGGTTTTCTAAATATACAGTCATGTCATCTACAGACAGAGACAATTTGACTTCCTCTTTTCCTAATTGAATACCTTGTTTTTCTTTCTTCTGCCTGATTGCCCTGGCCAGAACTTCCAACACTATGTTGAATAAGAGTGGTGAGAGAGGCCATCCCTGTCTTGTGGCAGTTTTCAAAGAGAATGCTTCCAGTTTTTGCCCATTCAGTATGATATTGGCTGTGGGTTTATCATAAGTAGCTCTTATTATTTTGAGATACGTCCCATCAACACTTAATTTATTGAGAGTTTTTAGCGTGAATTTTGTATTTTTTACTAGATACAAGGTTTCTCCATCTTGGCCAGGCTGGTCTCGAACTCCTGACCTCAAGCAATCTGCCTGCCTTGGCTTCCCAAAGTGTTGTGATTACAAGCACGAGCCACCATGTGCAGCGTCATTTAGGTGGATTTAAAAAATAGTAATAAATGATTGGTTTAGCCACTGTGCCCGGCCATGATGGTTGTCTGTCTCTGCCTGGTTTATTTTGCTTAACATAATGATTTCTAGTTCCACTCATATTGTTGCAAACGACAGGATCTCATTAATTTTGATGGATAAAAGGTACTCCATTTTGTATATGTACCACATTTTCTTTATCCATTCATTTGTTGGTGGATACTTAGGTTGCTTCCAAAATATTAGCTGTTGTAAACAGTGCTGCAACAAACATAGGAGTGCAGATATCTCTTCAATATACTAATTTCCTTTCTTTTGGATATGTACCCAGCAATGGGATTACTGGATCATACAGGAGCTCTATTTTTAGATTTTTGAGGAACCTCCAAACTGTTCTTCCTATTGGTTATACTAATTTACATCCCCACCAACAGTGTATGAGGATTCCCTTTCCTCCACATCCTTGTCAGCATTTGTTATTATCTGTCTTTTGTATATAAGCCATTTAGCCATTTAACTGATGTGTGATGTTATCTCATTGTAGTTTTGATTTGCATTTCTCTGATGATCACTAATGTTGAGCACCTTTTCATATGCCTGTTTGCCATTCATATGTCTTCTTTTGAGAACTGTCTATTTAAGTCTTTTACCCATTTTTTGATCAGATTATTAGTTTTTTTTTCCTATATTTGAGCTCTTTATGTATTCTGGTTATTAATCCTTTGTCAGATGGGTAGTTTGCAAATATTTTATCTCATTCTGTGGGTTGTCTCATTACTTTGTTGATTGCTTCCCCTGGTGTATAGAAGCTTTCTAATTTGATATTATCCCATTTGTTGGTTTTTGCTTTGGTTGCCAGTGCTTGTGTGATATTACTCAAGACGTTTTTGCCCAGACTTATGTCCTGGAGTGTTTCCCTGTTTTCTTGTAGTAGTTTCATATTTTGAGGTCTTAGATTTAAGTATTCAATCCATTTTGATTTGATTTTGTATATAGCAAGAGACAGAGGTCTAGTTTCATTCTTCTGCATATGGACATCCAGTTTTCCCAGTGCTATTTATTGAAGAGACTGCCTTTTCCCCCAGTGTATGTTCTTGGCTCTTTTTGTTAAAAATGAGTTCAATGTAGGTGTGTGGATTTGTTTCTGGGTTCTTTATTTTGTTCCATTGGTCTATACATATCTTTTAACACCAGTACTATGTTGTTTTGGTTACTGTAGCTCTACAGTATAGTTTGAAGGCAAGTAATGTGATTCCTCCAGTTTTCTTCTATTTGCTTAGGAAAGCTTTGGCTATTTGGGGCCTTTTGTGGCTCTATATAAATTTTAGGATTTTTTTTCTATTTTTGTGAAGACTACCATTGATATTTTGATACAAATTGCGTTGAATTTGGAGACTGCTTTGGGTAGTATGGATATTTTAACAATATTGATTCTTCCAATCCATGAACACGTAATATCTTTCATTTTTTTGTGTGTTCTCTTCAATTTCTTTCATCAGTGTTTTATAGTTTTCATTGTAGAGATCTTTCACTTCTTTAATCATGTTAATTCCTAGGTATTTATTTGTATGTGTGGCCATTGTAAATGGAACTAATTTTATTTCTTTTGCAGATTATTTGCTATTGGCATATAGAAATACTACTGATTTTCATATGTTGATTTTGTATCCTGCAACTTCACTGAATTTATCAGTTCTAATAGTTTTTGGTGGCACCTTTAGGTCTTCCTAAATATAATATCATATCATCTGCAAACAAGGATAATTTCATTTCCTTTCCAATTTGAATGCCCTTTATTTCTTTCTCTTCTCTGATTGCTCTAGCAAGGACTTTCTGTACTATGTTAACAGTGGCGAAAGTGGGCATCCTTGCCTTGTTCCATATCTCAGAGAAAAGGCTTTCAATTTTTTCCCATTCAATATGATACTAGCTATGTGTCTGTTATATATGGCTTTTATTATGTTTAGGTATGTTCCTTTTATCCCCAGTTTTGTTCTTTTTTTATTCAGGAAGGGATGTTGAAATTTATCAAATGCTTTTTCATCATCAATAGAAATGATCATATGGTTTTCACCCTTCATCCTGTGGATATGATGTATCACACTGATTGATTTGCATATGTTTAACCATCCTTGCATCTCTGGGATAAATCCCACTTGGTTATGATGAATGGTATTTCTAATGTATTGTTAAATTTGGTTTGCTAGTATTTTGTTGAGGATTTTTTTTTGCATCAATATTCATCAGACATATTGACCTGAAGTTTTCTTTTTCTTTCCTTTTTTTTTTTGTTTTTTGTTTTTTGCTTTTTTTTTGATGTGTCTTTTTCTGCTTTTGGTATCACCTTCCCTCCTTTTCTACTTTTTGGAACAGTTTGAGTAGGATTGGTGTTAGTTCTTCTTTAAATGTTTGGTAGAAATTCACTGTGAAGCCATTGGGTCCCAGGCTTTTCTTTACTACGAGACTTTTTATTGTGACTTCAATCCCATTACTTGTTAAAATTGGTCTGTTCAAGTTTTGAATTTTTTTCTCTTTCAATCTTGGTAGATTGCGTATGTCTAGGAATGTGTCCATTTCTTCTAGATTTTCCAATTTATTGGCATATTGTTGCTCACAGTAGCCACTACTGATCCTTTGAATTTCTGCAGTATCAGTTGTAATGTCTCCTTTTTCATCTCTGATTTTACTTATTTGGATTTTATCTGTATTTTTCTTAGTTAATCTGGCTAAAGGTTTGTCAATTTTAACTTTTCAAAAAACCAACTTTTTGTTTGATTGATGTTTTGTGTTGTTTTCTTCATTTCAAATTTATTTATTTTCGTTCTGATCTTTATTATTTCTTTTTTTCTACTAATTTCGAGTTTCGTTTGCTCTTGTTTTTCTATTTCTTTAAGATGCATCTTTAGGTTGCTTATTGGAAGTGTTGCATCTTTTTTGATGTAGGCACTTACAGCTATAAACTTCCCTCTTGGTACTGCTTTTGCTCTATCCCAGAGGTTATGATATGTTGTGTTGCCATTATCATCTGTTTAAAAATAAATGTTCAATTTCCTTCTTAGTTTCTCCATTGACCCACTGGTCATTCAGAAGCATATTGTTTAATTTTCATATGTTTGTATAGTTTCCAAAATTCTTCCTGTTATTAATTTCTAGTTTTATATCATTGTGGTCAGAGAATATGCTTCATTATTACAATATTCTGCGTTTTCCTATTTACTTACTGTCTCCAGTGAGTTTTGTACCTTCAGATGATTTCTTATTGCTCATTAACATCCTTTTCTTTCAGATTGAAGAACTCTCTTTAGTATTTCTTGTAAGACCGGTCTGGTATTGATTAAATCCTGCAGCTTTTGTTTGTCTGGGAAAGTCTTTATTTCTTCTTACATTTGAAGGATATTTTCAGTGGATACACTATTACAGTAAACTTTTTTTTTTACTTTAGCACTTTAAATATGTCACACCACTCTCTCCTAGCCTGTTAAGTTTCCACTAAAATGTCTGCTACCAGACATGTTGGCGATCCATTGTATGTTTTTTGTTTTGTTTTGGTTTTTGGTTTTTGTTGTTTTTGTTTTGTTTTGTTTCTGAGATGGAGTCTTGCTCTTTTTGCCCAGGCTGGAGTGCAGTGGTGCAATCTCAGTTCACTGCAACCTCCGCCTCCCGGGCTCAAGCAATTCTCCTGCCTCAGCCTCCCAAGTAGCTGGGATTACAGGCACCGGCCACCACGCCTGGCTAATTTTTGTATTTTTAGTAGAGACAGGGTTTCACCACATTGGCCAGGCTGGTCTCAAACTCTTGACCTCAGGTGATCTGCCCACGTTGGCCTCCCAACGTGCTGGGATTACAGACGTGAGTCACCATGCCCAGCCTGTTGTTTCTCTTGCTGTTTTTAGGATATTTTCTTTATTCTTGACCTTTGGGAATTTGATTATTTAATGCCATGAGGTAGTCTTCTTTGAGCTAAATCTGCTTTGTGCTCTATAACCTAGTTATACTTGGATATTGATATCTTTCTCTAGGTTTGGGAAATTTTTCGTTATTAGCCTTTTGAATAAACTTTCTACTCCTCTTTCTCTACTTCCTCTTTAAGGCGACCAACTCTTACATTTGCCCTTTTGAGACTATTTTCCAGATCCTGTAGGCATGCTTCATTGTTTTTATTCTTTTTTCTTTCATCTCCTCTGTTTATTTTCAAATAGCTTATCTTCAAGCTCACTAATTCTTTCTTTTACTTGACCAATTCTGCTATTAAAATACTCGGATGCATTCTTCAGGATGCATATTATGTTATTCTTGCATTGCTATAATGAAATACCTGAGTCTGGGGAATTTATAAAGAAAAGAAGTTTAATTGGTTCATGGTTCTCCAGGCTTTACAGGAAACATGGTACTGGCATATGCTTCTGCAGAGGCCTCAGGAAGCAAGCTTACAATCATGGCAGAAGGTAAAATGGGAGCAAGCACTTCACATGGCGAAAGCAGGGGCGAGAGAAAGAGAGAGAGCCTGGGCTAGGAGGTGCCACACACTTTTAAACCAACAGACCTTGTGTGAACTCAGAAGGAGAGCTCACTTATCACCAAGGGGATGTCCCAAGACATTCATGAGGGATTCATCCCCATAATTTAAACACCTCCCATCAGATCCCACCTCCAATACAGGGGATTACAATTCAGCATGAGATTTGGGTAGTGACAAATATCCAACCTATATCAGCATTTAAGTTGCAGTTTTCAACCCTAGAATTCCTGCTTGATGCTTTTTAATGATTTCAATCTGTTTGTTAAGTTGATCTGATAGAATTCTGAATTCCTTCTGTGTTATGTTGAATTTTATTGAGTTTTCTCAAAACAACTATTTTGAATTCGCTGTCTGAAAGGTCACATGTCTCTGTTTCTCCAGGATTGGTCCCTGGTGCCTTATTTAGTTCATTTGGTACAGTCCTGTTTTCCTGTATGGCCTTGATGCTTGTAGATATTTATGTTTGAGCATTGAAGAGTTAGGTGTTTATCGTAGTCTTTGCAGTCTGGGCTTGTTTGTACCCATCCTTCTTGGTAAGGTTTTCTAGGAATTTGAGATGACTTCAGTGTTGTGATCTAAGCCACATCTGCATTAAGAGGCACCCCAATCCTAGGAACACTGTGGTTCATGCAGAGTCATAGAGGTACCGCCTTGATGGTTTTGAATAAGATCCAGAAGAATTCTCCCAATGTCCAGGCAGAGACTCTTGTTCTCTTCCCTTACTTTCTCCCAAACAAATGGAATCTCTCTTTCTCTCTCTTCTGAGCTGCCTGGAGCTGAGGGTGAAGTGACATGAGCACCTTTGTGGCCACCATCACTGGGACTGTGCTGGGTAAGACCTAAATCCAGTGCAGCACTGGGTCTTGCCCAAAGCCCACTGTAACCATTAACCATTACCTGGCTACTGCCTATGTTCACTCAAGGCCTTGAGGCTATATAATCAATAGGTGGTAGAGCAGAATTGTGTCCCTCCCTTCAGGGTGTCAATTTATCCCAGGTCCTGGGCAGATCCAGAGGTACCATCCAAGAATAGGAACTGAAGTCAAAAACCTTAGAGATCTACCTGGTGTTCTACTGTACTGCAGCTGAGCTAGCACTCGAACCATGAGACACCGTTCTTCTCCCTCTTTCCTCCCCTTTCCACATGCAGAGAAGCATCACGCCATGGCCACCTCCACCATAGGCCCATGGTGGGTACTGCCAGGCTACTGTCAATGTTGCCTTAAGGCCCAAGGGCTCTTCACTCAGCTTGTGGTGAATGCTACCTGGTCTGGAGCTCACCCTTCAGGGAAGTGGGCTCCCCTTTGGCCCAGGGCAGGTCCAGAAATGGTGTCAAAGAGCCAAGGCCTGGAATTGGGGACCCCAAGCTTGGGGACCCCAAGCTTGGTGCTCCACCCCGCTGTGGCCAAGTGTGTACCTAAGGTGCAAGGGGAAGTCTCCTTTACTTTTTCCTCCACTTTTCTCAAGAAGAAAGTGTCTTTCTCCATAGCCAGCACAGCTGGTAATGTGCTGAGTCTCACTTGAAGTCAGGAAGTCTCAGAGGCTCACCCAAGGCCCATGGCGAACTACCAGGGTATTGCTGCTGGTTATTTAGAGCCCAGTGGCTCTTCAAACAGCAAGTGATAGGTCCTGCCAGAACAGGGTCCTTCCCTTCAAGGAAGCAGGTTCCCTTCTGGCCCATGGTATGTCTAAAAATGTCATCTGGGAGCTAGGGCCTCAGGACTCTGCCTGGTACCCTATCCTGCTGTGGCTGAGATGATATCCAAGATGCAGGACAAAGTCCTCTTTACTCTTTCCTCTCCTCTCCTAAAGTGGAATGAAGGGGTCTTTTTGGAGTCGTGAGCTGTGCAGCCTGGGGTTGAGGGAGGTGTGGCACAAGCACTCCCTTAGCTGCCCAGGCTGATGTCTCAGTAGGTCACATGTCCCCCAAGTCTTCTGGCTCTGAGCCCTGTTCAGCACTATGACTTGGCTAGGAATAGCAGTACTTGTGGCATAGACTGCCTTTCAACTTCATTTAGGGCCCCAAAACACTTTAGCCTGCAGTGACAGGGCTTGCCAGAACTGGAGTTCCAACCACCGGGAAGGGCAATTCCCCTCTGGCTAGGGCTGGTTTAAATGCTCCCTCATAGGTGGGCATCAGCTGAGTTCAGCCTGGTTTTACTTTCTGCTGTGACAGTGTAGCACTGAGTTCAACACAATGTGTCACAATTCCTGTGCTCTCCCTCTCCCAAGTGCACAGATTCTCTCTCTGTGCCACACAGCTGCTGCCATAGGATGAGGGAAGTGTGGTGTCCATAATTCAAAACTATCTTTCTTACCCTTTTCTGTGCCCCTTTCAGCTATGTAAAGTAAAAACCAGGTATTGTGAGTGCTCACATGATTTGGTTATTATGAAAGGGCTTTTTTTGTGTAGATAGTTTTAAAATTGGTATCCTTGTAGAAAGGATGATTGGTGGAGCCTTCTATTTGGCCATCTTGTTCCACCCTATCTGTCTAGTTATATCTTCAGGGATGAGCTGCCTCAGCCTCTCCCATTCTTTTTTCCCCATCCCTTCATACTGTTATAATTGCTGACTGTATGTTGATTTGTGACAGAAGAATAATGTAGATAGAAACAGGTGTTATGGAATCCCCTAAGAGCAAAATCATACAGTAATAAACTGGAAAACCAGGGCCCTGCGTCACGAATGACATTGGAGCCAACAGCAATCTGCAGTGTCTTTTACTGTCTGTGTGTCTGTAGATAAAGAACAATCTAGACATCTCTGCATAGTTCCAGCAAGTATTTGAAACACCGTCACCCTGTACATAAGAAAATAGGACCATGATCCCAGCTGGCAGCCAGTACCACTAGGGCTCTAAATTAGGACTGAACCCAAGGTAGCGAACTGGGGAGGAAAGGGATAAGGACAGAGATTCAAGAAAAAGAGAACACAGTCAGCCCTCCATATCCACCAGTTCTGTTCTATGGATTCAATCAACTGAAGATAGAAAATATTCAGAAAAAAACAATAAAAAATAACAATACAACAATAAAAATAACACAAATTAAAACCCAATACAATATAACAACTATTTACATAGCATTTGTATTGTATTAGGCATTACAAAGAGTCTAAAGATAATTTAAACAATATCAGAGGATGTGCCTAGGTTATATGCAAATGCCACACCATTTTACTTTTTTACTACATTTTTTTATTTGTATATATTTATGGAGTATGAATGTAGTTTTGTTACATAGCTATATTCCATAATAGTGAGGTCTTGGTTTTTAGTGTACCCATCAGCAGAATAACATACATTGTACCCATTAAGTAATTTCTCATCATCTACCTCCCTCAACTTCCCATCTTTCTGAGTTTCCATTGTCTATTATCACATTCTATGTCCATGTGCACACATTATTTAGTTCACACTTATAAGTGAGAACATTCGGTATTTGTCTTTTTGTACACCATTTTATATTGGAGACCTGAGCATCCATGGATTTTGGTATCCACAGGGGCGGGAATGGAGGAATAGGGTGAGGGCGCCCTGGAATTAATTATCCACAGATACTGAGGGACAATTGTACAAATGCCTTGGGTTTTGTCTGGGTGCCATGTCCTCTGCTAGTCCTATCCCATGAGGACGCTGAAAATCTTCACAAACTTCATGAGGTTTCCTGATCCTCAGTCCTGGATAGCAGAGTCCAGCCATGTCCTTAACAGCTTCCTCTCCATCCAGGAGCACTGGGTTTGGTTCTCCATCTTCAGCTCCCCTACCCTTCCCTCCTGCTTCAAAGAAAGCTCACTGATATGCTCCTGGACTTGCTTTTGCTTTTCTTTTTACCTACAACTTTGAACTTGAGTATTTAGATCTATTCTGGTTCCCATTTTCTTAGAGAATAGCCTCAGTTACTCAACCCAGTGACAAGGCAATAGGATACCAAGGCAGTTTAGTAGGTGCAACTAAGTATAAAGAAAAAGAAAAGAAATTAATTCCACATTAGTTAGTCATAATCTACGCACCTTTTTATATAGTAGAAAAAACTGCATAAACAGTCTCGGTTTCTCTTTAACTGGAAACTTTCAGGACATATGGCTAAGAAGAGTGGAGACCAGCTGTTATGCCTTCAGCCATCTATAACTTGATCATTGTGTATGTGTGTCGGGGGGTGGAACAATATAAGAAGGGAAGTCACAAGAGGAGTAAGAGTTAAGATGATAAACATTTAAAGACCACTAACCAGAATCAGGAACTAGAGTATTGAGATCACTGTTCTGAGCTGATCCTTTCACTGTTTCTGGTCTGGGTTTGGAGACAGCCACTTCACTTTCAGGGATTGCTGTCAGTGAGTTGTTAAGGACATGCAGATCTGAGGAGTCCCAACACCAGCCATGCTCTTACTAGTTCATTCATCCACAGGCATCAAGAAAGGCTTCTGTTCCATCAGAGACCTACTGCAGATCATACTGGGGCCTTAGCTGAGATTTGAACTCCAGTTTAGGAGAGTGGAAGGTGAAGTCAGAGCTTCCAAAAGGAAGGAAATAATTTTTATCAAGCTTCAGTTGGATGTCAGTTCATCACATCAGGATACATTATTGTTTCTTAATCCTCAAGAAAATGATTGCTTTTCACATATTTGGACAACAGAGACTTAGTGGTGAGCTCCTTAGGAAATGCAGTAATAAAGAAAAACCTCCTTGCTCTTTTAGCTGGTTTTTAGTCACAGGAAAGCTATTGATTTTTATATATTAATCCTATAGCTGGGCACTTACTGAACTCGTTTGCTGTGTCTACTGCTTTCTTTCTCACATTTAATTGCATCTGACTAGTACTTCCAGAACTGCTTTAAAATATAGTGGCAATAGCATTATTACATTGTTCCTGATTTGCTGAAAATGCTTCTATAGTATGTCCCCATAAATGATTCTAGCTTTGAACTTGAGATATATTTATCAATTTTATAAAGGCTTTTAAAAAGCCAGATTCAGTGATAAACATTGACACATTCCTTTTCTGCATTTATAAAGATGATCACACGGTTTTCCTCCTTTAACTATTTTTTAATTAATTATAGCAATAGATTTCTTAATATCACCACATTTATATTACTGAAATAAACCAAACAAGAATTATTATTTTTAATGTAAAGTTGGATACTATTTGCTAATATTTTTATTTGAGATGTTTGCATTGTTTTTTCTAAGGAGGCCAAGTGTCCAATTTTGGAAGATTTACTGGGAAACCATATTTATAACTTCTTCTTTAGTTATTGCTAGCTTTATAAAAAGGAATCTGGAAGCTTTATAAATTTGTGTTCTTGAATAGTTTAAATAACAGGAATTATCTTTTTCTTAAAGAACTGTTAGAGTTTTAATCTGTGAAGTGGCATGAGAAAAAACTATTCTAGCAGGGACATGCAGAGGAAAGAGACTGGAGACAGGAAAACAATCTGAAAGTTATTGTGGGACATGCATGAAATGAATAAGGCCTGATGTAAGGACGAAGCTGTGTGAATGCTGGGATTAGAGGAGTGGTTATGGAAGTGAAAGACACTTCAATAAAAGAAGGAAGAAAATCTGTTAGCTGATAGGATTTGCCAGATAAACTACAGAGTTCCAAATATTTCATGAGACGTACACTAAAAAATTGTTTTTTACTTGAAATTCAAATTGAACTGGTGCTCTGTATCTTTATTTGCTAAATCTGGTACCATATATGAGTGACAGAGAGGGAAGACTGTATGATCCTATGCATATTTGGATAGGTAAATGCCCTTTTTCTTAGGCAATTCCAGTGATTGTGTAACTGAAAAAATTACCATTTTGAATAATGAGAAATAAGCAGTGATGGAAAGAATGACCTTTAGTGTTCATGCATGATTTGTTTTACGAGGTTAGAGTTTATGCCTGTTTTCTTTTAGAACAGAAACAATGGTAAGGCCTTTTATGACATCATTGTGTTTATTTAAGAAAAAGTTCCTTCCTTTATTCCTGTCTTTATCTACTGAGGTAATGAAAGGATGGAAGTAAGTAAAACATACTAACATAATTTAAAGAAGTTGGGATAATTTTTTTGAGTGGTTTTGGTTACACAGAGGAAGGATTTCTTCATGGAAGGGATATTTAATACTAAAAGTTTAAGTCACTTGTCCTCCTAATTTTGTGGCTCGTTGAAGAATGATAGAAATGTGAATGAATGATACATTCTACATTCTTTTTTTTTTAAATATAGTATGGAATACTTCACAAATTTGCATGTCATTCCTGCACAGGAGTCATGCTAATATTCTCTGCATCATTCCAATTTTAGTATATGTGCTGCCAAAGTGAACACCACTCTATATTCTTGACTGGAGTCATAGCATATTTTTTCAAAGATTAAAGATATGTTTTGAGCCACAGCTTATTTTTATAATGCTGATTAACTTTTAAACTTTTAAAATAATTTATTTTACATTAAAAGGGGAAAATTATGCAATATTCTGTATAGTACAACTGTAAATTTCTGAAATAAGGATGTGTCTGTAAAAGAAATATTTTATACTTATTAGTAGCAGCATTTCACTGGTGAGTTGAAACTATTTACTCACAACTTCTAATTGATCTTTTATTTACCTGTAACTTCTTTGTTACTCCTATCCAAGATAGAAATGTAAAGACTGAAATAGGTTTTAGATATTCAGCCTAAGTTTGTTAAATATGTAGTCCAGCTGGGCATGGGAGCTCATGCCTGTAATCCCAACACTTTGGGAGGCTAAGCGGGCAGATTGCCTGAACCCAGGAGTTCAAGACTAGCCTGGGCAACATGGCAAAACCCTGTCTCTACAAACAATAACAAAATTAGCCAAACATGGTGGTGTATTCCTGTAGGCCCAGCTCCCTGGGAGGCTGAGGTGGGAAGATGGTTTGAGCCCGGGAGGTTGAGGCTGCAGTGAGCCATGATGGCGCCACCACACTCCAGCCTGGGCAACAGAGTGAGACCTCTCTTTCTCTCTCTCCTCTCTCTTGTGCTCTCTCTCTCTCTCTCTCTCTATACACACACACACACACACACACACACACACACACACACATATATACACACATAAATATTATATATATGTGTGTATATATATATAAAATATTTAGTCCTTTCAGAATTTCATACTTAACTGAGTCACTGAAATCACTGAGCTCAAACAATTTCCATGTACTTTTTATTAACCTTTCAAGTTTCACCCAGAGAAGACTAAAAGAAGTGCTATCCGTTTAATCTGGAAATCAATTAAATTTCCAAACCATTTAGAAAATAAAATCCTACACAACAAATAGATGTCTAGAGACCCTAACTTGTCAAGAAAAGAGAGACAGCAACAGAGACCAGAGATGATGACACTACTCTTCATTAAAACACATGAATTTTGCACTAAGGGACACAAACTGCCCTCCTAGATTACCTCTAGTGTCCTATGATCATTTTCAATTTGTTCTGCCCACTAATGGTCAGCAGAGCATTCTGAATGGAATCTCCTACCTCCTTCCTAGAAGCTTCCTGACTCTCCTCTTTACCATAAGAGTCAGTACCAAGGACCAAGGATTTCATAAAGTAAAGGAAGTCTTTGGAATCATCCAAGATGAAGCAGCTACCTGCTGTATGTGCTGAATCCACCCCTTAACAGCAAACCAAAACTGGATGCTCTCAGACTATTGGGTACATGAGAAGGAAGGGTACAGATCCACAGTCTGGGTGGAAACTGTTTCTTTTCCAGCAGTTATTCTTCTGTCTAGGGGCCTCCTTCAACAGCCCAGAGCCCAGAGAGTTCCCCTGGGTAAAGTTCTGAAAAGTCTCAGGAAGGAAGGAAGAAGTACCCAGTATGCTAGCATTGTATTATGGAAGTGAAGGATGATGAAGAAAACTATTATTCATTCTCAAGCACTCTTCCTTGAACCCTGGAACGAGAAAGCCATTTCCTGTTCTGTTAGAGGCTGGAGTGTCATTTAATTGTGAAATGGAAATGATTATTGCAGTGGAAATAATAGACTCAACCAGCAAAGAATATTCTAGTTAGCCCAACGGAAATATTACTTATTCACAGTTCTGCCCTTGCATTTTAAGGAACAGATTTATTAATCCTGTTTTATCAGAACTGTATTGACAGTGAAAATGTAGCATGTGACCCTGGAGCCAAGAGACTGATTTTCTTCTTTAGCAAACATGAGAACTTAAAATGCAACCAAGTGCTGACCTTCAAAATAATTCCCTCTGAAAGAAGCCATGCACTTTTGTTGTCATTGCTTTAAAAACATTGGGAATTGCTTTCAGAACCTGTTCCAAAGTTGTACAAGCAAAACAAACAAAACAACAACCAAAACAAATTAGTATCCTGCCTATATAGATCTAGCTCACAGAACAACTATAAAAATTTTTAATGTGAATCTTCCATTTAAAGAGAATGTTACAATAATATTCACATTAAACAGATAAAAGGGAAAGTACTTTGGAGAAAGCTGTGCTGGTTGATGTCCAGACTCCTACCAAAATATTTTCCCCTCAAGCTCTACCAAGGTCCATTAGAAATTGGCTTGGAAGCCAATCTGAAAGCCAGTGCTTTGTATGACTATTGCTGTTGATTTTAAAATGTTACTTAAGAGAGAGAAAGCTCTACCAAAATGCAATGTTCACAAACTTGTGTGTGCAAGCTTTTCACATACTCAAGTGTGCAAAAGCATCATTTCTTTCTTTCAAGAATCTACTTTAATGAGCAAGAAATGTAACTTTTGAAATAATTCAACCTAATTTCTATTTTGAGCCTATCACTCCCCTGGGGCAGCAAAAATCTAGTTCCCATAAAGTTTGGGTTCTTCCCTTTCAGCAGGTTTGTGTTTAAAGTCCAGTGCAAAAAGGGGAGGGAAGCAAAGATACTGGTTGGTGGTGGACATGTAGTCTTAGAGTAATAAGTCACACAGGTGTGGGTCATTGGCCCTTGGAGATGGCTGCTGAAAGTCCCTCATTCCTGTCTCCAAAACCTCTCTCAACTATTTTCTCTGTAGGTTTAGGCACAGGACCTCTGTAAGGTTGTCCAGGCCCTAATCCACCTTGACACAATCTGCATTCACTTCCTCTCTGGACTCTTGGCTGTCATCATTTCCTCTCCTTCTCTCCTCTCACCACTGAGGTTGGGGAGAGTTTTTCTCTAATCTGGGGAAAATACTTCTTTTTGTTATTCTTGTTTGCTTCAGAGGCTTCTAGAATAATGGGCTCAGGTTTTTATAAAAACACAAAAACCAGGAAACCTTGCTACAAACCTTCACTGAAGCACAGATATCTGCTTGAATAACAGGAAGGCAGAGAGTGATATACCCAGAAAAGCAACAATAATATAAGTTAATAGCTCAAAAATACTATTTCACATACAGCTAAGGTAGAAGAAAGGGTGCAAAATTATGTGTGTGCTGTTAACATCAGTGAGGGGACATCTAATTAAGTAGCACAGCCCTTGGATCAGGCCTGGCAAATAATCACTGTGCCATCATAAAAGGAAAGGGTTTTTCATTTGTGAAACCTCAAGTGCCCTGTTCTTCCATACACCACAGTGCAAGGAGATTACTAGGACAAGTAAAGAGGTTGCAGAGTAGGATGGAGAGCCTAGTTGAGCCTGAAGCTCTTTAATGTGGAAATAAAGCCTCTGAGCACCCTGTCACCAGGATTTCTACAGTGGCCGCAATAGCAGGCACAGCAGCAGCAGGGGCTGGGAGCTCGTTGAAGCAGCGAAGAAAATTGATCCAGGGCTGAAGAGTGACAAATGGATGTGAATTAAAATGACAAGTCCAGGAAATTGAAGGGGCTATTGAGAGGGACATTATCCACAAGTCCAGACTGAGTCAAGATTAAAGAAAGATAGGAAGTATCTGATAGTTTGGGAGAGTAGGCCGGCTTGTTAGTTTAATGAGACAATATATTGGGGAAAGATGTTTAGACATAAAGAGATAAGTTGAAGTATTCTTCCTTAAAGAGTAACTGTGGCATCTAAGGCCTTCAGGTAATATAAATTAAAAGAGAGACTATTGGCAAGTAAATTCTTTTTATTGTCAGCATAACATCCTTCCCTGCTACAGGAGTGAGGTCAACTCCCAATCCCAGCTGCCTCAGAAAGGGGTTATCATAAATACCCTATTAAACCTATCCTTGTCAGTTCCACTGCCAAGAATTCTGTCCCCACTATAGCCACACAAATGATCGAGTGAGGTGAGAATGGGAAGAGTGAACGGAATATTATCAGGAAACACTAAATAATTTAGTTATTGCTACAACCTTTATCCTTTATCCTTGGTGTATAGGAATTAGGGTCTCTGATCCTTTCTTTTTTAGGGAATAACTATCTTACATTTTTATCTTCTGTATAACCCATGACCATATAGAGACTCTGGTCGCTTGGCCATATGTAAGTTACTGGATATTTTCTATGTAGTTACTATAATAGCTAATATTTATTTGGGACCAACTGTATGGCAGAGTCTGTTCTAAGTGTTTTCCACACATTAACCTATGTAATCCTCACATCAACTCCCTGAGGTGCATTCTACCATAATCTCACCATCACTGATGAAAAAGCTGATGTACTTTAAGGTTAGCTAACTTATCTAACATTGCATAGGTAGTAAATGGTAGTTGTGGGATTTGAAAAATAAGGAGGCAGACAGACGGGCAGGCAAACAGACAGGCAGGCAAGAAGTATGACTCCAGAATCCACACACTGAACCACTTTATCCTTGCTACCTATGTACTTGACTATCAGAAGGGATATAACTAACTCCAAAGCCCGAGGTATGTTTATATAACAGAAATATCCAAGTCCTTTACCTGGGAAGTAAAGAAACAAAGGAATGCCTTAAGCAGATGATTGGCCAATCAAAACTATCCAGCTTTAAATGCCAGCCAATATGAGAGGGAGCAAAGTTAGAAAGCCTTTCCCGCTCAGAGTTCACTGCCAAAACTATTTTAATAGCAGTCTCCCACACAATAATATTCCACCTCAAATCATAACTCAAAAGTGCTAAAAACATATTCTTTAACCAAGATGTTAGAGATTTCTCCAGAAATAGTTTTATGTGGCTAGGTTAGTGTGAAATGGTTTGGCTAAGCCAGATGCTGTAAGTAGATATCTGGAGAGCTGGGCAGAGTCATTTGCATGGGAAGAGGGTAGGTGCTACAAGGCGGTGCATATAGTAAGTGCCTAGTAGCCAGTGCTTTATGCAAACACAAGTAGCCTTGGTTTTTTAAAGGAAGCCTTGGCTTCCCTTAAAAATGGTTTAGAACTCTTAGAGAAGGGGACGAGGAAGAAGAGTAAGAAGAAGAAAATGTGGGCAAGTTCAGCACCAAATTGGAACCTGAGAAGGATTTTAAAAAATAAGAGAGGCCGGGCGCAGTGACTCACGCCTGTAATCACAGCACTTTGAGAGGCGGAGGCGGGTGGATCACGGGGTCAGGAGATCGAGACCATCCTGGCCAACATGGTGAAACCCCGTCTCTACTACAAATACAAAAATTAGCCGGGCGTGGTGGTGGGCGCCTGTAGTCCCGGCTACTGGGGAGGCTGAGGCAGGAGAAGGGCGCTAACCCGGGAGGTGGAGTTTGCAGTGAGCCGAGATCGCGCCACTGCACTCCAGCCTGGGCGACAGAGCGGGACTCCGTCTCAAAAAATAAATAAATAAATAAATAAATAAATAAAAATAAAAAATAAGAGAAAGGGCAGAAAAAGAGGAGAAAGTCACTTTTTATATTATATACTTCTGCATTGTTGAATTTTTACCGCACAGATTACTTTCGTAATCGGAAACAGTAACAGAGGAAAAAATGTTTTTTTAAAGGGAGACTTTTAAAAAAGCAGTAGAGAAAGATTGCCAGTATAAATTGAATTTCTCTTGAAGTTTTTTCCAACTATAATACCAATGCCAAACCAAACACTATGTTTTACATTCTGAATACAGCTTGGTAAGGGCAGGAGGAAGATGTCCTGTGGCGATTTAACATTCCCAGTCTGGTTCCCTGCACCACTCCTTCTTTCCCGCCCCCTCTCTGCCTCCTATTTCCAAGTTTCAGATTGATTGCCTTTTCTGCAGTGCCTGTTTCTCAGTGTGAGCTAGCTTGGGAGAGGGAATTCAAAGCCCACTGCTCTCTAAGCAGCCACAGGAGACGGAGCTAAGTGAATACATGAGCTCCTAACAACATTCCAGAGAGACTACCGGCTTTGTCTGTCCCTGTGGATCTCATCACAGGGCATGCGGTTGTGGATATAAGTTCCCCAAGAGTCGTGAAGAGGAAAGTGCTAGACTGACAGCCCCACTAACTAAAACACCTTAAGTTTTGGAGAGGATGTAAAACTTCAATGAAACACCCATTTTAAGGATAGCAAAAAATGGAAGAAGGGCTCTCAGTGACAGAAACTTAAGCAAAAATCATTAAAAATAAAACTGGGCTAAATCACACTAATTTGTCCAAATTAGTTTCATAAGTAAATTATGTTGAACAACCTTTAAAGAAGAATTAATACCAATTCTAGAAAATAGAAAAGGAGGGATCACTTTCATTTTATAAAGCTAGTAGTACCTTGATACCAAAGCCAGTACAAAGACAGTACCAAAAAAAAAAAAAAAAAAAAAAAAAACCTACAGATCAACATCCCCCATAAATATAAGCATAAAAATACTTTAAAAATTGTTGCAGATAGAATTAAGCAATATATAGAAAGAATTATATACCATGATTAAGTGTGGTTATGTTCTATGAATGCAAGGCTGTTTCAACATTTAAAAACCAACCAATGTAATCCATCCACCATATGAATACTCCAAAAAAAAATTATATCAACCGACAAAGATAAAGAATTTTATAAAATCTAGCACCAATTCATGATAAAAAACTCTCATCAAGCTAGGAATATAGATGGAATGTCCTCAACTTGATAAAAGAGCATCTACAAAAGATATACAACTAACACTGTACTCAAAGGCAAAAGACTAAATCTTTCCCCCCCCGCCCCCAGGATCAGGAGCAAGGCAAGGATTTTTGCTCTCACCACTCATATTCAACATAGTGCTGGAACTTTTAGTCATTGCAATAAAGCAAAAAGAGGAAATAAAAGGTATTTAGATCAGAAAGGAAGAAATAAAATTGTCACTACTTATAGATGACATTATTGCCTACATAAAAAATTCCAAAGAAATTACATTGTGTTCTCTTTCACCCTCACACAAATGTTCTAAGTAGATTTCAAGGAATAATATGCGGGGCGGCGGGGGGGGGAAATAAAACAGAAACATTGTTTGCTAACATGTAAAGAACTTATAAAAGTGTATCATCGTGCTACTTACAAAATGTTAAAAGCGTGGGTTCTCTTGACTCTGGCATCAGGTTACAGCCTCAAAGGAGTTCATGTTAAGATAAGAAGAAATTGAGATAATAAGAAGCCATCCTGTTGCACCAAATTGTACACTGAGAACTATAGAAGACTGTGACGCTCTCTGTTCATCAGGGAACATCCTAGGGATTGAGAGCATGTGTCTGGAGGGGATGTATATTCTGAGTTTCAGTTCTGGCCTTGCCACTTATAATAAGCTCATGCTGCAGACAAACCGCTTCAGCCTCCATTACGTCTTTGGTAAAATGAGCATAATAGTGGTACCTACCCCATAAGCTTGTGGTGATAATTAAATTACACATGTAACATACTTACAATTCCTGTCACATTATAAAGAGTATTTACAGTAAAGGTTATTTACCAAAACTATACAAAATGAGAAGTTTTAGGTAGACAATGACAAAAATATGCAGATGCAGAGGCAAGGAAATCTGCTGTATCTTTATATTGTCTGCTTTCATGCCTGATGGTGTGGAGCTGACTGGCTCTGTGAATGAAACCAGAGCCAGTTATTAAATGCCAAGAGGCAATAATGAAGTACATGTCCTTTTCCCTTTTGGTCCCTTATTTGTTCTCTTCTTCTGAAAGTTGCAGATGTCCACTAAGTTTGAAAATCTTTCATCTCCTGAAGTTAAGTTGTCCAACGTTGCTTCCAAATTTGGAAGACCATGTGTGACACTAATGTGATGAGGAGCAGAAGAGAGAAGATTAGCTGCAACATGAAACAGTAATAGAGAATCACGTCTGACCAACCAATCATTGTGATGAATATATTTTTCACGCAAAGAAGGCCCTCTCTTCACTCTACCAACAGCAGGGGCTTCATCATTTTTAAGCATTATAAGAGGAGGCTTCCCACAGCCACAAATTACTCGGGTTGTTGTCTCCTCTTTCACTCAGTCTAAGTTCACAGTGATGGGTGATTTGAGCCTGAGGTTGAAAGGGAATCTGAACAGAGAAGCTCAATGTCTGTTGACCTGGCAGCAGAGTGATTTTGTTATTACCCACATCTCCGTGTTCTCTTTAAAGGCTGTATTATTACCTTAGCATTTGGAACTGTCTTTCAGACTCCTGGCTTACAGTTCAGCGTTTGGTGGAGGAGCTCCTGCTAGTTTTCCTAGGATCCTTATTCACTGGATGATTTATTTGGTATTTCGTATTCCATACTGAAAAATTACTCGTGATTAGTTTTTGCCAGCACATCAGGAGAGAAGACAAATGCTGAAGCATTCATCCAAAGTGTCTAACCACTGCTTTGCTGCATGAAATTATTGCCCAGGCTCCACCACGACCACGAATCATTACACTTGCTTTGGGCAGATTACGCTGGACCTGGGGTTCCGCTTCCTTTACAGTTCTCAATAACAGACCTCATCCAAGGGCTCTTCTTCTGTCCTCCTTTCTGAATCACTCCTGAGGAGCTGCAGTGACTTCTCAGAAGCCCTTTGCCTGGCCCTCAACAAATACAGAGCTTTTCTCACTTTGCCAAGGGGGGTTACATTAATTATTTTAAAAGAATCTACTCCACCAACCACATTACTCTACAACTAAATATCTCCCTGTCTATCACTGCTGGATCCGATCAGAACCTGTGAGTTCCACCTCCTGCCCAGACACAGCCCTCTCCCAAAGAGGATCCAGCTACCTTCCTGCTCCCTTGAACAAATCCACTGGACTCAGAAAGTTGGTCAGCAGGAGCCATACATTTCTCTGGGAAAGCAAGGACCATACAGTCACTGTCTCATGCAGGGTCTGGAGTCTCAATAGGCCTGAGAAGACATAGGCAGAGCAGTACATTTGAAGGGGAAAAAAGGAGACTCACACTTTTTGAGGACGAACCTCCTGTGAGTCAGGAGTCTGCTGGAGCTTTACCTGGCTACTAGTGGAAGAGGCAGGAAAAGGTGAACTACAAGTGTGAATACATTTGAGGGGGCAGCATGATCTAGAGAGCATGTGGAGAGAAGACGAAAAAAAACACTCCCACGTTTCTAATTGCACCATGAGTCAGTCCCATTTCTGTGTGGTGGAATGAGCACCCTGATGGGGCTGGGGGAAGGGAAGAAGGCAGTTCTACCATCTCCATCCAACTGACTCATGGACCCCTGAGTTTGGGGTAAGGGAATGAAGTCATCATCTACCCCATTTCTCTCTGTTTCCTGGGTTTTCCTATCCCCTTATTTTACCCCCTGTTTGCATAAGGGAAGTGTGTTTCCTTTGCACTACTGAAGGGCAATATCAAATCCCACACAATGAAAAAGCCACTGCAAAAAATACAATCAATCCCAAACTTAGAAACATAAGACTGGGTAGAGGGGGTGGTGCATAGAACCAAATCCAGGAATGTAAAATTTCCACAAGGACAACTTCCTCCCGCCCTTACCAAGCTGCCCAGCATCTCCCAAATAGGACAAGCAGTATGCAAGGCACTTTTTGTGTGCTTGGTTTCAATAACAATCCGCACTACATCCACCCTGTCACATTTTGAGGCTGAATGGGTATAATGTGGTCCAATTGAAATTCAAAGAACTCCATAAGAAATAGTATAAAGGATAAACAGCAATTTGTTAACTTTGGAGAATAACAACAGGGAGTTCAGAGAGAGATTTGATTTTGTTATAAAAATGTTCCCAAGTATTTGTTATAATAGCAGAAAATTTGCTGAATTTCTTTTATGCTGTTTCTGCATTGTATGACATATTAGAATCTGAGCTACAAAAAGGTTTTTCTCCCAGAAAGGGAATAAAAGACCCAGAATTAGAAAATTCAAGACATGTATTATCAGTTAAATACATAACAAATTTCATGCTTTATACTTTTATCTTTTTTTTTTTTTTTTTTTTTTTTTTTTGACAGGCTCTCACTCTGTTGCCCAGTCTGGAGTATAGTGGCTTAATCTTGGCTCACTGCCATCTCCACCTCCTGGGTTCAAGTGATTCTCATGCCTCAGCTTCCTGGGTAGGTGGAATTACAGGTATGTGCCACCATGCCCAGCTAATTTTTATATTTTTAGTGGAGACAGGATTTTGTTATATTGGCCATGCTGGTTTCAAACTCCTGGCCTCAAGTGATCCTCCTGCTTCAGCCTCATAAAGTGCTGGGATTACATACGTGAACCACTACACTGGGCCTTATATTTTTATCTTCTATAATTTCATTCAATTTTAACAAGATTTCGTTACTACCTGCTTAAAACCGTTTTATTTTATGCATTTTATTTAAATAAAAAATATATTGATGGCACACTTTATAAGACAAAGTCATTTGAATTTTTTTTTCTTATTTGCGATGGAGTCTCGCTCCGTTGCCCAGGCTGGAGTGCAGTGGCACGATCTTGGCTCACTGCAAGCGCCGCCTCCCGGGTTCACGCCATTCTCCTGCCTCGGCCTCCCAAGGAGCTGGGACTACAGGCGCCCGCCACCATGCCCGGCTAATCTTTTGTATTTAGTAGAGACAGGGTTTCACCGTGTTAGCCAGGATGGTCTTGATCTCCTGGCCTCGTGATCCACCCACCTCAGCCTCCCAAAATGCTGAGATTACAGGCATGAGCCACCGTGCCTGACCCATTTGAAATATTTTTTAAAGGCATTATACTAAATATGTCAACAAAAATATGCTCAAATTTACCATTAATCAGAAATATAAATTAAAACAGTGGATGCTGGTTCTCTATCTGACAAGCAAAAAACAAACACAGAAAATACTTACAACAAATGCATCAGAGAAAGAGCTGACATCTTTAGTATAAAAAAGAAACCTTATAAGAAGAAAAGAAAAATAACACCCCACAGGCAATGGGAAAGCAATTCACAGAAGTAGAAATACAAATAACTAGTAAACATGAGAAAAGGCGTTCAGCTTCACTAATAATCAACAAATAAAATAATCTTTTTTGCCCATAGATTAGCTAAGATGAAAAAGAATAATATTCCATGTTAATAAGAGTATGAGAAACATTCTCTGTTTGATTCAAGTGTCAAAGTGCACACATTTTCTGGCAGTAACTTGGTATTATACATCAGAATCATAAATCTATTTACATTTTGACCCAGGGATTCCATTCCTAAGAAACAATCAAATTTGCACCCCAATGTATGTATAGCATATTTATTGAAGAGTTGTTTGTAAGAGGGAAAAATGGGAAAAATCTAAGTTACAGTAAATGCTGGTTAGAAATATGCTATATTCATACAAGGGATACAATGAAGTCATGTAAAAGGATGATCTAGCCTACACTTAAACATATGCAAGTTGCCCACAATATTACATTATGTGAGAATAAGCAGATTACAAAACTAAGAATAATACATAGTAATTTTTTTCAATTAAAAATTCAAATATTATTAGTATTGCTAAATATGCATAGGAAATAACTTAAAACTTATACACCAAACTGTTTATCTCCGGCTGTAGGGAATATGGGCCTCTTTCATTTGATAAGTTTGTATTTTAAAATTTTTATTAATTTAAACCATTTCTAAACAAAAAAATCATAAATCTATTACCAATGTGGAAAACATAGATTAGGTAAATGTGAAATGATAAGTTACAAGGTTCTTTAATGCAGCAGAATTTACCTATTTATTTATATAATTTCAACTTTTATTTTAGATTCAGGGATGCATGTGGAGGTTTGTTACATGGGTATATTTCCTGATGCTGAGGTTTGGGGTATGATTGAACTCATCACTCCAGAAGTGAGTGTAATACCTAACAGCTAGTTTTTCGGCCCTTGCCCCTCTCTCTCCCTTACCCATTTGGTAGTCCCCAGTGTCTGTTGTCGCCATCCTTATGTCCCTGAATACCTAATGTTTAGCTCTCACTTATAATTGAGAACATGTGATATTTGCTTTCCTGTTCCTGCATTAATTTGTTTAGGATAATGGCCTTCAGTGCATCCATGTTGCTAAAAAATATATGATTTCATTCTTTTTCATGGTTACATATTATTCCATGGTGTATATGTATGACATTTTCTTTACCCAGTCAACTGTTAATGGACACTTAAGTTGGTTCCATGTCTTTACTACTGTGAATAGTGCAGCAGAATTTATAATGAAAATATGATTAAATACAACCTAGAAGACAAATAAGAATAGATTGGATTATTACAAATAGTGGGATACTGCTGACAGTATTTTTTATTTTTAATTTATTTTTAATTGACAATAATTGTGTATGTTTATAAGTACAATGTGATGTTTTGGTCATTCAATCAAGCTAATGAACACATGCATCACTTCACCAACTTATCATTTTTGTGTGGTGTAAACATTAAAAATCTATTCTTTTAGCAATTTTGAAATATACAATGCATTGTTATTAACTGTAGTCACCATGTAGTATAATAGACTATTAAAACTTTTATTCCCCCAGTCCAATCAAAACTTCACACCCTTTGATCAACATTTTCCCTTTCCTCATCTCTTCCCCTTCCCCAGGCCTATGGTAACTACTTTTCTACTTTCTGTTCCTGTGAGGTAGACTTTCTTAGATACCACATGTAAGTGAGATCATGTGGTATTTGTCTTTCTATGCCTGGCTTATTTCAGTTAACATAATGTCCTCCAGTTCCATCCATGTTGTCATGAATGATAGAGTTTCCTTCTGTTTTAAGTCTGAATAGTATTCCATTGCATATATATGCCACATTTTCTTTATTCATTCATCTGTTGATAGACACTTAGGTTGCTTCCATAGTTTTACTATTGTGAATAATGCTGAAATGAACATGGGAGTGCAGATATCTCTTCGACATATTGATTTTAATTCCTTTGGATATACACTCAGCAGTGGGATTGCTGGATCATATGATAATTATATTTTTAGTTTTTTGAGGAACCTCCTTACTATTTTTCAAAATGTCTGTACTAGTTTACATTTCCACCAGCAGTGTACATGGGTGTCCTTTTTCCACATCTTCGCCAATAAAGGTTGTCTTTCATCTTTTGGATAATAGCCAACCCTAACAGGTGGGAGGTGATATCTCATTTTGTGGTTTTAATTTGTGTTTCACTGGTAATTAGAGATGTTGAGCATTTTTTCACATATCTGTTGGCCATTTGTATGTCTTCTTTTGAGAAATGTCTTTTCAGATTCTTTGCCCATTTTTAATCAGGTTATTTGTTTTCTTGCTACGGGGTTGTTTGAGTTCCTTGTATATTTTGTATATTAGCCTCTTATCAGATGCACGGTTTGATAATATTCTCTCCCATTTTGTGGATTGACTCTTCATTTTGTTAATTGTTTCCTTTGCTGTGCAGAAGTTTTTTTAGCAATCCCATTTGTGTAAAGAATAATTTTTCAAGTATACTATTGACACAGTATACTGTTTTAAAAAATCAAGCAAAAATACAGTATTTTCAACATAATTTCAACATCATGAAAATATGTGTGGCAGGTAAATGTATTGAGGGATCAATTTATTATTTTGTGTTGTGTTCACTGTATTTTTCTTCTCTTTCTACTCACCACCCACAATTTCAACAAAATAATCATGCCCATTGTACTCCTTTACCCCTGGGGAAGTTGATGCTATAGGGCTGAAAATAGATGTTGTCTGCCAACAACCTCCCTTCCTGGCTTTTGTTTTCTAAAAGCTTGAGTTCCTAGGGAGAATTGTGCTTCTGGGAAAGGGAGAGAGATGATGGAGAGAAAGAGGGAAAGCAGCCAGATGGGGAGGGTTTCCCAAGATTGGGGAAAATGATAGAATTCTGCAGATCCTTTGTTAAGTGAAAATTCTACTCCCAACTAGTGCCCAAGGGAGACAGCAGGAGCTCAGAAGAGAACAACTCTATGATACAGTTAAAAGGGTTGGACCCCAAACCTCAAAACTTCCAGTCTCAGCAGAATCCTGGGACCAATCTTCACACAAAAGCAGTACAACTCCCTGCTTTCTAGGCTTGGACAATGAACATAGCAACAGTGACCACAGGGCCCCATGTTCTGGGCACTCTTCAAAACAGTGACACAAAATAACTAACTAAGACTAAATTTTCCACCAGTCAAGTGGGATGGAAGCTTGAAGTCAGATTTAATTTTGATATTTTAAAAATAATAATGTTACATTTCTTACACACCCAAGTTTGTGAAATAGTATTCGTATCAGCTACAATGTGTATATAAACTGAAACGATTCTGAAAAGTTAACCACCAAAATAATAATAATGGCTGTCTCTGGGTAATGAGGTGTTCGCATTTTTTCCATTTTGCTTATTTTTATTTCCTAGCTTTTCTGTAATGAATAGATAATTAAGAACTTCTATATTTTATATTCTAATTATACAGAAAATCATATTTACCAAAATCATGCTTATACTTTTCTTTACATTTTATATTTATATTTATCCTCTACATGTGTATTCATATGAGTCTTGTTTCCTAAATGGCTTAGAGCGGAAAACCAGACAAACTAGCTAAGATCATGTACCTAAAACTGATACAATGCCAAGTTTCATATACAACTCCACAACTTACTACCTGTCTCAGATCATGTTTCCTAGAAGAAAACCTGACATAAAAATTCATGTGCAAGTAATTTTTTAAGGAAGTGCTACCAAGGGAAATCAGAAAAAGGATGGGTAAAGCAGGACAGGGAAAAGTAAAAAGCCAAGCAAAGGTAAGATTACAGACAAAGTGGAAGCCTCAGCTTGATTTCGAAGGGCACTTTGAAGTGTAAATTGTGCCTCAGAGTTTTTGCCTACCTTGAAGCAAGGGAGCTAGGCTCTCTTAATATCGCAAGAACAGAAAACCAAACACCGTATGTTCTCACGCATAGGTGGGAATTGAACAATGAGAACGCTTGGACACAGGAAGGGGAACATCACACACCAGAGCCTGTTGTGGGGTGGGGGGAGGGGGGAGGGATAGCATTAGGAGATACACCTAATGTAAATGACGACTTAATGGGTGCAGCACACCAACATGGCACATGTATACATATGTAATAAACCTTCACGTTGTGTACATGTACCCTAGAACTTAAAGTAAAATAAAAAATAAAAAAATAAAATAAATAAATAAATACATAAAAAATTTCCGAGTCAGTCACTCCCTATGGGGCCACCTTGGGGGACATAAACTCCCAGAATTTCTGGCTTTCTGCCCAGGCAAGTGAAACAGTTCCAGTAGCCAAAGGGCAGAAGAGTTATAGGCATCAGCCATTAGAAACAAAAATGCAAAGTCTGGGGACAGATGCACAGAGCCAGTAGGCATGAAAGGAGATCTGGGCGTAGCGTAGCAATGACCACTTCCCCTCCACTACCTGAGGGCCTTTGCCCTGTCTGTTGCTTCTACCTGGAATCTTTCTTTACCCACATATCTACATAACTCAATCACTTTCCTTTTTCAAATCTTTGAGTAAATGTCTACTTCTCAATGAAGTCTATCTACTCTTTCCTTTTAAATTTGCAATCCCTTCCTAACCTTCCAATCCCTCTAAGATATCCCATTTTTATTTCAGAGTTCTTATCACCTTCTAATATATTCTATAATATTCTTATTCATTATATTTGCTATTTAATGTCTGTCTTGCCCCACTACAATGTAAAGCTCCATAAGGGCACAGATTTTTGTGCTTTGCTCCCTATGCATCTTCAGCACCTAAATGATGCCTAGGACATAGCAGGCCCTCAAAAAAAATTTTGTTTAATGAATTTGTGGATGAATCTAAGAATTTATCCTTAAAAATAATTAACAATTTAGTAAAACTAAAGTGCACAATGAATACCTGCAAGTGTGTCACTGGATGAATGTGGTTTGGTTGACATCTATCAATATTGATATACCTATCATTAACTTCCTATTCATGAAGAGTAGGCGGTAATTTAATAAAAACAATAATCCCACAAAATAAAGTGGTGTTCAAGCTTTTATAGCCTTAATGATCTTTTTTTGTAAGCAGGGAGAAGGTCTGCCTGTACTATCAATTACTGAGAAGCATATTAAAATCTCTCACTGCTATTGTGGATTTGTGTATTTTTCGTTATGCGTCTGTCAAGTTTTGCTTATACTTTTTGAGGTTATGTTATTAAGTGCAAAAAAAATTAAAATTATTATTCAAACCTGATGAGTTGAATCTGTTATTCTTGTGAATGTTACCCTGTATCTCCAGTAATTTTTGTTTTAAAGTCTACTTTGCTCATAGTAATATGAAGTTTTTCAAGGACTGGTTGTTAGATCTTTGGGTTGCAAATTTCACGAGAGCAACATCCTAAAGTCTGCAACATCCTAAAAGCCTCCCATCTATTCAGTGCCAAGGCAACCAAGCTGGAATGGGGAAGATCACCCTAATACTTTTAGCATCACTGCTTTATTGGAATATGTCTCCTTTTAGACTATTAGACTGTTGATTGTAAGCAGATTCTGGTCTTTGTCTTCTCTCCCTCAACCTTCACTAGCCCATAAAAATTTGAGTTCAAGTTCACTAGTTTGGTAAATATCTTCAGAGTAAAAAGAGTTTTTGCGCTTTCCTTACCTACTGGGTTTTTGCTTTCACTTAGATTTTGGCCTGGCAATTTCTTAAAATCTTATCAACTCTTTAATACATTTTTAAATAGTTTAAAAATATTTTATCCAGCATTTTTCATTGTTTTTGGCCAAGAGTAGTCTGAATAATTAGAAACTAAACTCCACCATTTATCTTTCTTTGGCATGAACTCGAATTTATAGACTACCAGAGAAACCCCAAGTGCAGCAATGAAATGACAGAAAAAAACAACAGGAACTTGTCTAAGCAGAAAGTTTTTTCTCGTCAGTTATATAGCACCTCCCCAGGAATTACAGTAAAATTTGATTTGGAAATATGTGCAAATATATGTTAAGAACTTTGCACTTGGTGTTGGAGGCGTTGAAGAGCAAGAAGACAGTATATAGTGTCTTAGAGATTAGGAAAGTGAATTCACTAGGGAACTGCAGTAGGACGGCCACACAGTGCTCACTGACCACTTGCCAAAATTTAAAAGAGGGAACAGTTGGCAGAATTGTGTGATTTTAGCTGGTCAGAAACAGAAAAAGAGTAGAGAGTTAAGTTTAACTAAGGTCCAGATTTTCCCGGATATGTAAAGATGGAGGTAAAAGAGACAATGGAATATGCAATAGAGTGATTATGGAATCAGACCATAGATATAAACTGGCTATGGAGGGAAGTATGAGTAGGAGGAAGGTGATGAACAGTGAAACACAGTACTGGGGTCAATGGATTGAAGTTGGAGTAAGGATAGGAGAGCAAGTAACATGGAAAGAAAGAACTGATGATTGGAGAAGGGATTCTTGAAATCAGTATTTCAAAGACAGTCCCATTATTGGTTGTGATAAGGTCTACAGTATGACAAACGGGAGTAGTTAGGTAATGTGGAATCGAGGATAAGACCCACGGAGATGAGACATGTTTGATGGACTGTTTACAAGAAATTGAAGTCACTAAGAATGAAGACAATATTGTAGAGAAAAGCAGACAGTGAGCCAGTTGCTAAAGTCATCAGTGAATGAGAAGTAACAACCAGGAGAATTATAGATGAGTACAATGAAAAGGGGTAGTGGGTGGTTTGGTCGAATGGCTTAGGATTCAAAGGAGCTAGGATGTGTAAAATATGAGAAGAGACATTGTCTGAAAATGTCAAGAAATAGCAAATAAAGAAAAATAGCTTGCCTCCAGCCCCAGTAGTACCATGGTGGTAGGAGGTAAAAAACAGAGAAAAAATTGCTATAATTCTTTCATTGATTTATTTATTCATTTAACAATGTACTTAGTAGCTACTGTATGATAAGTGATTTGCCAGACCACAGGGGGTTAATGAGACTAAGACACAGTGAAAATTTGCCAATGACTATGTCTAATAGAAGCTAAAATTGATTCTCCTTTTGTGAACAAATAATTTGGCTTAGCCCACATGCTATCATGCCTGGTTGACTTGTCCCTGGATTTAAAATGTTGCTGCCTAAGGATAAAAATAAGAATGGATTTGACAACTGTCTGGTAATAAAGGAAAGCAAGTAAGTTATCTTCATTAAGCACAGCTGAACCTGATTTTAAAATTTAACTAACAAGATACAGTAATCAAAATAATGTGGGATTGGTATAAGTATGGAATATATTAGAGAATCCAGAAACAGAAACAAATTTACATGGTCAATTGATTTTCCAAAAAAAATATTAAAATAATTCCATGAGGGACAAGGTGTCTTTTCAAAAAATGATGCTAGAACAATTGAAAATCCATATGCAAAAAAGCAGCACCTTGACCTTCATTTTACACCATAATTAAAAAATCAACTCAAAATGGTCTAAATGTAAAATATAGATTCTAAAATTCATAGAAGAAAACATAGAAAAAAGTATTGACTTTGGGTTAGAGAAAACATTCTTAGACATGACAGAAAATTATGCAATTCATTTAAAATTGAGGAATTTTACTTTCTCCAAATTTAAAATTAAATGACTATAATTACAAGACTAACAATACTAAATGTTGGAAAGAAAAGGGAACAACTTGAACCCTTATATATTGCTAGTGGGAATACACAATGGTGCAACCACTGTGGAATACAATTTGGCAGTCCCTTAAAATGTTAAACATAGTTACTATATGACTTAGCAGTTCTACTCCTAAATATATGCCAAAGATAAATAAAAACATATGTCCACAACACAAAAACCTGTCCACAAGTATTTATAGCAGCATTATTTACAATAGGGAAAAAGTAGAAACAACTCAAACGTTCATCAGTTGAATGGATAAATAAACATATGGCATATTCATACAACTGAATATTATTTGGCAATAAAAAGGAATAAAGTACTAGTTCAGGGTAAACACGGATGAACTTTGAAAACATTATGCTAAGTGAAAGAAGTCAGGCACAAAAGGCCTTTTATTGTATGATTCATTTATATGAAATATGTAGAATAAACCAACCAATACAGAAAGAAATTAGACTGGTGGTCATCTAGAGTTGGAGGGTGGAGGTGGGAGAGAAATGGGGAGTGACTGCTAATGAGTTCCTTTTGGGGTAATGGGAATATTTTGTATCTTGATTGTGGTAGTTTTTACATTACTAGATACAATTTTCAAAGTTTAATAAATTGAACATTTAAAGATAGCTAATTTCATTGTAGATAAATTATAACTTAATAAAACTGATTACTTTTTCAAACGATTCAAAAGTAACCCGTGTTGACTAACAAACAATGATCCATCATTTTGTATGACAGCTTTTGACTACACACACCACAAACCACCTTAGAGAATAAACTGAATAAGGCTATGACATTTTTTCACATCTACTGGAATATTCTCCAAAGGACTACCATCTTTTTCATCATTTGGCCCTCTTTCTAAGAAACAAAATATTTGTCACTCAAGAGGCAGTAATTGGAGAATTCGAACTATTTGTACTCTCCCAATGGGAAAAACTATGAATGCTGTTGAGGCATATTTTGAATGAATAAAGACATCTTTTCACAAGTGTGGTATTATCATTTCTACCTATATAAATAGTAGTTACATATAGTTAAATCTAGTAGTTTTGAAATATCAGTGTAATTGGAAATATACCATGCAAGTTAGAATTTAGAGAAATTAGAACTCAAATTTGGTAAAATGTGGCCTTGGAATTTTAATAAGTACTGGTGGTAGTACTACTTGCTAGATTTGTTTGGAGGGCAAATAACTGTAAACCCATCAACCTGAGAACAAATCTATCAGCTAGAAGCTGATAGGATAGATAAGGCCTTCTATTTGAGTAAGTCTAACAGTCATTAGCTTGAGTACATCTAGCCTCTGTTAGTTTTATTTTCAAAATTAACTCATTATTAAGAACTTTTTGATATGCTGAGGGTCTTATTATCTCGTAAATTGGAATAATTATTTGTCATAGGCAATGAAAATTTTTAATTGCAAGTTTTAGTATTAGGCCCAAAAGTCAATGTTAATGAAACAGTTTTACTATGAATTTAATTAATAATGTAGGGCTGTGATACTAATCATGTATTGCTGAATTAATTACATGTGCAGTTCATCGTGCAAGATTTGATATGGTGTGCTTTGGGCTATGAAAAATCCAGAATTTCTACAAAGAACTCAAACAAATTTACAAAAAAAAAACAAACAACCCCATCAAAAAGTGGGCAAAGGATATGAACAGACATTTCTCAAAAGAAGACATTCATACAGCCAACAGACACATGAAAAAATGCTCATCATCACTGGCCATCAGAGAAATGCAAATCAAAATCACAGTGAGATACCATCTCACACCAGTGAGAATGGCGATCATTAAAAAGTCAGGAAACAACAGGTGCTGGAGAGGATGTGGAGAAACAGGAACACTTTTACACTGTTGGTGGGATTGTAAACTGGTTCAACCATTATGGAAAACAGTATGGCGATTCCTCAAGGATCTAGAACTAGATGTACCATATGACCCAGCCATCCCATTACTGGGTATATACACAAAGGATTATAAATCATGCTGCTATAAAGACACATGCACACGTATGTTGATTGCGGCACTATTCACAATAGCAAAGACTTGGAATCAACCCAAATGTCCATCAGTGACAGACTGGATTAAGAAAATGTGGCACATATACACCGTGGAATACTATGCAGCCATAAAAAAGGATGAGTTTGTGTCCTTTGTAGGGACATGGATGCAGCTGGAAACCATCATTCTTAGCAAACTATCACAAGACCAGAAAACCAAACACCGCATGTTCTCACTCATAGGTGGGAACTGAACAATGAGATCACTTGGACTCGGGAAGGGGAACATCACACACCGGGGCCTATCTTGGGGAGGGGGGAGGGGGGAGGGATTGCATTGGGAGTTACACCTGATGTAAAGGACGAGTTGATGGGTGCTGACGAGTTGATGGGTGCAGCACACCAACATGGCACAAGTATACATATGTAACAAACCTGCACGTTATGCACATGTACCCTAGAACTTAAAGTATAATAATAATTTTTTTAAAAATTAGCCTAAACTTAAAATTAAGCTAAAGTTTACCTTCAAGATTCAACCTGAATGAGTCGCTCTGTATTGCTGGTAATAAAAAGTAAGTGTTTAATGGTATAAAAGCAAACTTCAGAGAATGATTTTTTTTCCCCCAATTGACATCAAATTGAAAGCTGTGAAAAATTTTTTGGCCTTATGCACTTTTTACTTTAGAATTCCAACTTTTTCTAGTTAAAATTTTTCTAAACAGATTCCTGTGTATTTGAAAGACAAATGATTTTTTTAGTTGAAATGCTTAAGAAATTTTTAAGAAGTTAAAGCTGCTGTGCTTATTCTTGCTTTAAATAGTTTATTTAACATAACTACATTTTAGGAGTTTGATTGTTAAGTTCCTCTAAACTTTGGTTAAGAAGCAGAAAGCATTATGTGAGATTTTTGACACATGCTTTCAAGGAATCTCTTTTAAAAATGTTAAAGGTAGAACTATTTAATATAAAATTGAATCTTTAATTATGTGTTTGCATAATTTGAAAACCTATGTCTCACAGCTTTTTTAATGCCCAAGTATGATATATATTTTCCTTTAGTAAGATGCGGATAATAATTGTAGTTACCATGGGCTAACTATATGCCACATGACAAGCTAAATTCTTTATGTATTTTTATCTTCTAATCTTCAGAATTGTCTAATAAGTTCGGCAGTTTTAGTGTCTCCATTTTTACAGCCATTTCATTATACAGTCTCATCATTTTTCTGTGCTTGATTCTTTATAATTTGTTTTTTATGTGCTTTTATTCCTAATAATAAACATTTAGAAATTAGAAATTAGAAAACTAAGATTTAAAAATGGAATAAATTGTCCATGGGACACCCAGCTATAAGATGCAGAGCCAGGATTAAAACTGGCATCTGTCCGATTCTAAAACCTGCGATGGTAACCACTGTAATTGCAGAAAAACTTCCTTGATCATTCTACATGAATTAACTTATCTGTCTCTTTCTTCTCTCATTCTTCATTGTTGTTCTTAGTACTCATTACAACTTGATGTGCATGCGTAATTTTTTTTATAGAGATGGGGTCTCACTTTGATAATCATACATGTATATTTTTAATTTGATATCTTTCTCTCTTGCTCTTTCATTCACCGTTCTCCTAAAAAAATTCCAGGCATTCGTATGTAGTTTGTAGGTATTGGTCGATACTTAAATGATTGAATGTAATTAGTGTATTCTGTACAGCATGAGTGCATATATTATTAAAGATGTTATCGATAAAAAAAAAGAAAAATCCAGAATTTACAAAAGGTGGATGAGAACATTCAGTGAATACACTGGACACTTTACTCAGAGATCAATTCCTTCTAACCTGTAGCGTCTGACAATACTGCAAATTGCTGTGTCTTAGCATATGCAAGTCTGCTGGCTAATATTCTAAGCCAGTGGTCTCCAAAAGTTTTTTTATTATAGGCCCCTATTGGAAAAAAAAGAAAATTAGCACTCACATCAATGTATGTATACAGTATTTATCTCTTCACAAATAATAAAAGTATAACATTGTACCAATATGTTATGTACATTATAAAACAGAAAACTTAAAAATCATCTGAGTGAGATAAACAACAAAAACATACATCTATTAGGGACTATACACCTCACTTGGAAGACCACTGCTTCTAAATAAGTACATAGAGTTATCCTTGCTTGGGAGCAAGAGCAGGCATTAGTCTACGTGGAGAGACAACATAGAATTTAATATCAAATCTGGAAAATGGGGAAAACAAATATTTAGATTTGAATTAAGCAATCACTAAATAAATAACAGACTTTAATCAGAAATAGGAGAGCCAATATATTAATGTGAACATTGTTTTACTAGCTTGTGAAACCAAAACATTCTGTTTAGCACCATCTAAAACATATGAGGATATAATTGCAGAAAAAGAATGAATTAACTGGGACTTGACCTGAAAATAAATATTTAAGAGGTAGAATTTAACTGGTAGCCAGCCTAAGATGGCACCAAACTTCCTTTATGAATGTTAAAAACTAAAGAAACATAAAGATGAATTTGTGCCTAATAGCATTTCCAACACAAAGAAAATCAGATTCATAAACAATGCCATGTATTTAGCAAGGTATTTAAGACAGGAGACTCCTCTGCTTCAGTACCTATTGGAAAGCAAAAAAGAAGAGGGTTCAGACATAAAAATAAAAAGCTACTCAAAGATGCAATGGTCAAAGTTTCTAAAGGTAAATTTGCAGGAAAAAAAAAAAAAACAGTTAGTATGAGTTCTTTAAAAGTCATTATCAGCTGGAGAAAGTGGCACCCAGGCTGACAATGTTGACACAATACAGGTATGAGTTATTAGATCATAACATACCCTTGAGTATCAATAATGACCAGTAATGAGAAAGCATACTGGATAATTAAAGGAATGCTTGCACAAAGACAAAGAACTAAAATCTACTTATGGTAATAAATTACAAAATCATTTTGTCACCTAGTTTGATGGGACAGATCATGCACCCATGGTCAATTTTTTAAGAACTGAAAGTAGATGTATAACTTTGGTAAACGGGAGTTTCAGTGAGATGCACACACGCACACGCACACACACACACACACACTCTTCAAGAATTCAGAAATAAGATTTTCCTCTGAAAGCTAAACCAGTAAAACCCAGCCACAATGGATGTGACAATTGGATTGGAGGACACAATCAAAGGACTGCCTGTTCAGGTATGACAGCAAAATACGCACACACCCAACACACCAGTCAAGGTTGAGTGGGGACATGACCTTACTTCCCTTTCATCAGGAAAGATGTCCAGGCAGAAGCACAACATGTGCAAAAGCTAGGAGGTGAGAGAGAGCAGTATGCATTCAGAGATCTTAGAAAAGTTCAGTATGGCCAAAGCAGTGAAGATAGAGTAGTAGGCAGGGGCAGGGCAGTGGAAGGTCCTGTCTACCACATTAAGGTTGATTGGACCTTGTCCCCAATACATTGGGAAGCCAGACATTGAGATGTTCTCAGTCAGACATGGAAGCACTCAGATTTTAGGAAGGTGTCTTTGACTGCAGTGTATTGGAGTTGTCCCCACCTCTACCCCACAGCAGAAGAGGCTGCTGCAGATATCCAGAAGGAAGATGGCCTGGGCAAAGTAGGCAGGAGTGGCATCTGGTAGGAGTGGACTGATGAGACACATCTCAAAGGTACATGGATGGTGTCTTAGTCCGCTGGGGCTGCTATAACAAAATACCTTACACTGGGTAATTTATAAACAACAGAAACACATTGCTCACAGTTCTAGAGGCTGGGAAGTCCAAGACCAAGGTGCCAGCAAATGGGGTATCTGGTGAGGGTTCCCCTGCTTCGTAGATGGTGCCTTGCTACTGTGTCCTCACATGACAGAATGGGCTAAGGGAGCTTGCTCCAGCCTCTCTTCTAAGGAGACACATTCCATTCATGAGAGTAGAGACTTCATCTGACTTAACCACTTCTCAAAGGCCTCATCTCTTAATACTATCACGCTGGTTATTAGGTTCCAACATATGAAGTTTGGAGAGGCACCAACCTTCAGACAATAGCAGATGGGATGTGGGGGTGAGGCAGAGAAGAGAGTCTGGCTTGGGAAGTGAGGTGCATTGATGGTGTCCATCATGGAGAGTGAGAACCCTTTGAGGAGAAGCAGGAAGAAGAGGAGGAAGGGAAGGAGAAACAAGTATTTGAGGAGAAAGTGGAGGAGTTCAGGTTGAGAAAAGTTGAGTTGTGGGAGGTTGTGAGTTACCCAAAGGGAGCTCTTCAGTGACCAGTTGATCATATGGATCTGGAGTTCAGGTGTGAGGCCTGCACTGGGAGATGAAGATGTGGGTGTCATCAGCTTTCAGAAACTCGAGAGAGGATCAGCTGGCTAGAGGATACGCAACCACGGAAATGGAGAAGAGAAATGAGAAACAGGGAAAACTGTAAGGCACAGACAGCGGATGCCTAAATTTTCTCACATGGTGTGGAAAAGGACTTTTGTAATCCCCCAGAGGCAATATATTTCTTTCCTTACTATGGTGGGTTCCTGCTAACAGTGTGTCTGTGTTTCTGGGGGTGGAGCAGCCTAGGGGCTGCCATTCTTTACTACCTTTGTATTCTTTAGGCCTTTGAGGGCTCTTGGCCTTAAGAGGCAGCATAATCCAGGGGTGAAGAGCACAGTTCAGACTCCCTCCACTAATTTCTAGCTGTATGCACACTGGCAAAGTTGTTTAACCTTTCTCCATCTCCATTTCTTCATCTCCAAACTAATACCATTTCCAGAGACATTTTGTGAAGATTGAAATAGATAGCTCATGGAAAGCTTCATCACATTCACTATTATTATTATTATTATTATTATTATTATTATTATTATTCATGCTCCAAAAGAATCTGGAGGCTGCAACCCTAGGGTTTTATGCCAGGCATCGGGAGGAAAGAAGAGTGCCTAAGAAGCATACTGTCTCCCTGATTTATAAACAATGTTGTAATTTCTAGAGGAGTGGGAAGCCACAGGGTTAGTGTGAGATTGATGAGGCATTTCTGGATGTTGATTCAGGTGCTCAAAGACAAGAGTTCCTTTTCCCAAGATACCATCTGATCTACTGCAACATACAACATGGGAAGTTCACATATTACAGGAGATTGGTTTGGAGTCCCCAAATCCTTCTTGATTTGATTTTTATTGTATGGTCAGCCAGTGAGCCAATTCTAGACTCACCCTTTAAAGTAAAACTAAAATAGGTGAAAAACATGTTTATGGAGTCTCAAATTCCTTGGGGGCCGTAAATCTAGATAACAGAAAGGCACTTCTCCACTTAGTAATCAGGATTGTCATGGTTACTTAATGGTTCACATGATTCACAAGTACACCCTGCTCTCCTCTAAGGCAGTATTTACATTTCAAAGAAACCTACATTTTTCAAAATTCCCATCTAAAAACATTTGTTTCAGTTGAGAAAGTGAAATTAAGGTCCAGAGAAGTTGAAACTCACAATAACAAAGTTATGTTTTCTGCAGGAATTTCAATAATAAAGGTTTTATTAGAGCTATAAGTGTATAACTATAAAACAGACTTCAATGAACAAATTCAGAAATATTTGCTCAAGAGTGACGTCTTTTATTTTCCTTATCACCATGAGCTCTATAACTAATAAATAAAGTTTCTTATACATTCTTATCAATTTTTATCACATTTATCACCCACTGCTAGGATAAACAAAACCGAAAGGCATCTTGTGGTGTGTCTCAAGGTTTTTGCTTTAAACGCAACTGATAATGGCTCCTGGTTTTGATGACATTGTTACCAACCACTCTTTGCACAATGCAAATTAGGTTTTCTTATTGATCAATTACATTGTATCCAGTCTGAATTATGAAAACATAGTTGTGAAAGAAATGCTCGTATTGAATAAAGTCGGCAATTAGCTGAGAATTGAGAACCTTTGTCATGGAAACATTTTCTATAGACTCTCACATCGTATTCTATAATGTTCTAGAATATTTAGTTATATTACAACGTTAGAAGTTATAACTTTTAATTACAAATGAAACTGGTTGGGGACAGGAGAAGGGAGTAAATTGAATAATAGTACTGTTTCTCAGTATTTAATTATTTTAACTGGATACACACTTTTAAAATGAGAAAAAAAAACTTATTTAATGACCCACCAATGTCTATAGAGTCTTGGTTAATTTACTTATTCTCTTCCGGCCTTATCTGTGAAGTTGAGCGAGATAACTTGTGTTTTAAAAGACAGGAATTTTTCCCGTTAAAAACCAAAACAACAACAACAAAATAAAATAAAATAAAATAAAATAAAATAAAATTTAAAAAAAAGATAAAATAAAAAAAACCCTCCTCTGTTCCGGGAAAGGATTAGTGAGGATGAAGCATCAAAGGGCTCCTAAATAAGGAGATACTTGCGTCCTACTCCAACACTTTCTCAACCATATTGCAAGCCCCAGACAGGACAGCCATGAAATGCACCAGGAAGACCGGATCCTAAGCCTAGCAACTCCAGCTTTGACAAAGATTGCTGTTCCTCCAGCACAGCACAGAAACATCAGAGCCATTAAGCCCAAAATGAGTTTGCAATCTGGGACAATATGGGTCTCAGCAATAACCTTTGTAGAGGGGCTTGCTTTTCTGATATTTTCGCTCCCAAATTTTGACAACACTCAATGAGTGAGGGAACCACAAAAATAAATAAGGCTAATTTTTCTTCCATGTTAGCAATATGGAAGCTCAAAGTTTACATTCCTCCAAGGCACCATCTATCCCCAAGAGCCCAGGGCTACTATGTGGATGTTAGATTAATGGGCAGTCCATTTGTCAGGGTGGCAAACTCCCTTTGCCTTGATACCCTTTCATCTTTGCTTGGATCACCTTGGATTGAATTAAGTGAATGATGCCTGCCTTTCCTTTAGCAACTCCTTCACTAATTTAAAGAAATTCAGAGACAAGTTGTATGGTGGTCATTTTAACACCTGCCAAAATCTGTTTTACATTATCCAGAGCAAATCATCCTATGTCTAAATTTCCCTCAAACTTTGTACTGGCCTTTAATCTCATTACAAGTAGAACACGTTTTCACTAAGTGCTAAATTACATGTTATGTAGTCCTTTTCTGAAATGTATACATTGAAGGAGAAGATTTGATTCTAGGTCAAAGAGAGAAAACTAGCCTCTGAGGGTGGTATTTCTGAGACAACCACTAGAAGATCAGAGAAGCACAAGCATTCTCTTCTTTTTCTTTTGTTAATGGAGAAGTTGGTCATTTCCTAGTAGACTGCACACATGAAGAGATTCTACAGCTAGTAATGCTGAAATTAAGGCCTTCTGGTGGAGATGGGACACATAGATAGGAAGTACATTTTCATTGCAAGAATGCAGATTGGCTAGTTACAGTGGACGCTATTGATGCCCTGTCCAGATTCCATTTATTGGGCCAGTGCATCCATCCCCTAGCTGCTGTGAGTGTTGGCTGCTGAAGATTCGTACTCTTGCCCTTGTCAGATACACCATGTCTAGAAAACCTGAGGAATTAAAACCTCTCTCCTTTCACCCCACACCGCCGCCCTCCCCCGCTCCCCCCCGCCGCCCCGCCACCCACTCATGCATCCTGTCTTGAAATCAGTGGGCATAAACGCCTGGCTCCCTTGTCTCAAGGTGCATTCTTTCCCTGGTGCCCTTCACGTTCCACAGTCCCCTGGACTCAGGCTGAGGCTAGACTTCAGCTGGATCATATCTATGCTTAGTTTCTTCCCCTGTCCTATGCTGCTCCCTTCACTTCCATATAGGTTTCATCTAAGGATACTCCCTCGATAAACCACTTTCACAAGAATCCCCATTCTTGGTTCTGCTTCTAGGGAACCCCACTTAAGACACCAGGATACTAATTTATATTTCATTTCTGTCTCTGTTTATGTTTTCCACTTCCACTTTCCCTTTCTCAGTCAAGCTAACTCTGCACTTCCCTGCCTCAGAGAAAGTTTATGTCAGGACTTCCCAGAGTCCATTTCCCAGAAACCCAAGTCCATTGTGAAGAACAGAGTTCAAGGAGTGAAAGATTTCCCTCACACTAAAAAGAAAATGGCCCACCACCACCACTGAAGGGAGAAAGAAAGGGGCCTTTGAATTCCTTGAGCAGATGGGACCTCTGCCCTGCTCCCCAACAACCCAGAGAATACAGTAGAAATTCAATGCTGATGGCCATGTGACATACCTTGGAGACTGAGTCCTATCCAGGATGCCCAGTCTCACCAAATTCCTGTCCCCTCTATGCCAAGCATGTCACACAAGCTGCTTCACTGGCCCACTGAAAGGCTCATGGAAACATGGATGACCCGTTTCACAGCTATAACAAGTACAGAAAGACACTCCCCAATACCTTGGTAATGGGTCACCCCGGGGACCTGGCACCACCCCCAAATCCCTGTGATAGGATGTTCTGCCATCCTGGAATCTACAGAGGACTGGCTTTTTTATGAAAATAAAGATATTTAATAATTCTTTCACATACGAGTTACGTTTCATACCTGCTTCATGAAGGGCAGCAAAAGGGTAAGTTTATGATTATTATGCTTTGTTATTATGAAACATTAATTAATAGGATGTTTATGAAGCATTTTCATTAACTAATAAAAGTAATACCCTGCAATGCACCTGAAAAAATAATAATTCAGGGCAACATATACAGTATGACTGCAATAATGTTACATACACACATCCACATACTTAGGAAAGACAAGGAGTGGTAATTGTTTGGTGGCTTATTTTTATTTTATTTCTTATAGTTTTCTATATTTTCTAAACTTTTGTAGACATGATTATTGTTTTTCAAATCAGCTGGTCTCTTCTTTTTCTGCTCTCTACCACAGGCCAGTCAGTAGTACGAGGCACGAGCCCGAATCACCAGTCCCACTGCTATCAAGTCCGAGTTCTAAGCTCCGCCCATGCTACAGCACTGTGAATGTCTCAGGGGTGCTCCCTTAGGCTAGTGAGAACACATTGAGAGCAGGAGTTTGAAGCCGCAGTCAACTTGGATGTAGGGACTGAGTGTTTAGGGGGAGGGGAAGGAGGAAGGAAATGAACCTTTAAGCTTCTCCTCCTTTTGCGTGGAAAACCCACCACTGATGGACAGAGCAGCAGACACAGACAGACGGAAGCGAAAACCAGACAGGAACAAAGAGGAGACAATTTGGACTTAGTGCTCAGTGGATGCACCAACATCTGAATGTGCGTCCAGACCCAGACCTTTCCCTGTTCAGGGTCCAGGTTGTCAAGTCTGTCTCTTATTTCACAGTCCTCCATCGCTCTGCTACATGATAACCACTTTCTTCCCTCCACCTCCTGAAGTCGCCAACGTCAACCATTTCTGCTGCTGACACTGCCCTGCCTTTGACAAGTCACAAAATGAGAACAAGCCTGGGTTCGGGTTGTCCCCTTGGGGAAACAGAGAAGTGCCTCCTAACTTGAAAATTGTGCTGCTACCTTCCACCCGGACTTCAGGAGTCTCCAATCAACACCCACCTTCACCCCAACCTACAAGGATCTGGATGGGTTTCCTCCCTCTCCTCCTCCACCTTCTTAGGCCACAGTCACACCATCTTTAAGGAAATAGGGAGCTGAGAGCTGAGCAGGAACCGCTATTTGGACCAACACACCAGCACATCAGCTCCTGGTCACGTGAAGCCACTTCACTGGTGAGTCTGGGTCCCAAATTTCCCCTCCCATTATTTGCAAGGTCCCTCACTCCCCGCCTTCCCTCCCACCACCTCCACCATGCGGGGCACTGTCACTCGTTTTCTTTTTAGTCTTTGTGCACACAAGAAATGTGTCATCTTTCTCTGATTACCAGAAGAAACAGCATCTTCTCCTGAGCTACTGGTCATTTCTACTTCTCTGGGAAACAGGCCCATCCTCTTCTCTGCTCCCTTCACCACTTCTATTTGGACTCACTAATGTTCATCTCTGCAGTCCTGAAAATACCTGGAAATGAAGATGAGGGAGGGAGTGTCAGGAAAGGAAACAGTAGGAATGGATTCTGTTACTTTCTTGTTAACACTATTCTATTCTTTGTTATACAAACATGCATTTTTATTATTGAAAAATGTTAAAGAACTATTTTCATTCAAGAAAAATGATTCACTTTTATTAAGTGGCATATATCATAAACGATAATTCTCACTGCATAATGAGTTCTGCACATGTCACTCAAAGCAATCTTAAGTTTTCTACATCTTGTCCCATGACAACATCCTGATTAGGTAATCACTTGAGAGCTTACAAATCTGATGATATGCCAGAACCAACTAGGTTTATTTCTGGAATGTAAAGGTGGTTCAGTGTTAGAAAGTCATTCACTCATTTATTCATTTATTCAGCACGTGTACTGAGCACCTACTACATGCCATGCATTGTTCTTGATGCTGTGGTTACAGCAGTGAATAGAGTTGACCTAAATTTCTAACCTCATAGTTCTTACATTCTAGTGAAACAGACAAGCAACCAACAAGATAAAACATATAGTATATTGTTATTAATAAGTACTAAAGAAAAAATAAATGGCAGGAAAGAAGATATGAAAAGTCAAGATGGGATGAACTGTTAGAAAGGGTGACTAATGAAGGACTCGCTAAAAAGGTGACCTTTGAGTAAAGATCTGAAGTCTGTGAGGGATCTAACTAAGTGTGGTGATGTGTGGTGGAAATACATCCCAGGCAAGAAGACGAGCAACTGAAAAGGCTCTGTAAAGGGAACATGTCCGGTATATTCCAGGAACATCAAGAAAGCCAAGATGACTGAGCAGGGTGAGTTAGATAGAGAGAGAGAAGTAGATTAGGCAGAAAAGTAGTAAGATTGAATAGGGTAGGGCCTTGTCAGTTGTAATAAGGACATTTGTATTTCCTCTAAACAACACAGGAAGTGGGTGGGGAGTTTGAACAAGGGACATGTGCCTGGATGTGTTGAGAATAAACTATAGGAAGAGAAGAATGACAGGGACATTGGCCTGTCTACATCATTCCTGACAACAGCAAACCAAAGAAGAAAAGAAACCTCACAATGAAAGCATTTGATAAAATAAGTCACCATTCCTAATTTTAAAAAAAATTAGTAAAATAGGAATAGGAGAGAACTTCATTTATGTAGTAAATAATTATATGTAATTCCATGAGTCGTACTTAGATGAATTAAATTAGATATAAAAGAAAATATCCTTAACCTGATGAAGAAGATATCAGGAGCTCTTCTGATCTGGCAGATTCATCCCTCTCTCTGGTCTATCAAGATTACAGAACTTAACGACTTGCCTCCATTCACTGATAGTATTTCTTTGTACTACATGTGTGTGTGCACGTGCAAAAGAGAGAAAGAGAGAGACTGGTAAACATAAGTGAAATTAGCCTTGAAAAAAAAAAAGAAAATACTTCAATCCAAACAATAAAAGTTATACTAAATAATGAAACAAAAGAGGCATTCCCACTGACTTCAAGAACAAGATCAGGAGGCTGTTAAGGAAGTTCTAGTCAATCCCAGTCATTAAGTTCTGTGATCTTGGCAGACCACAGGGAGGGACAAATCTGCCAGATCAGAAGAACTTCTGATATATTCTTCATCAGGTTAAGGATATTTTTGTTTCTGTCTAATTTAACCAAGAACGACTCATGCAGAAGAAGAAACAAAAGGGGGCATAAATGTTGGAAAGGAAGAAATGAAAACTCATCATTTACAAATGATTATATATAATACCAAGATAAGCCAAAGGTATCACTTTAAATTAGAATTAATAAGACAATCACAAAAATTTGGAACTTGATTAATAAGCACAAACGCACTTACTAATATGTGTCTAAAAAGAAAGTTGGAAACGGTTGACAGTGGCTGGGAGTGGAAAAGATAACACAAGGTTCTTTCCCTGTATACTTTATATATTTCCTTATTGTTTTGAATATTTTTAACCACTAGTATATATTACTTGTATTACCAGAACAAAATACAAGATTCCTAATCTGGACTATTATACATACATAACACAGACCCTCTTGGCCATTGTATTAACTCTTAACTTTTTGTGGGGTGGGGATTACCGACCCCTTGAGAAACTGATGAGGTCGATGATCTCTGTTCCTGAAAAAAAAAAAAAAAAAAAATGCATTTAACCACACATATAATCCCAAACAAAACTTTGCAGGTGAATGCAATTTCAGGTGGTCCACAGAGTTGACCGGGTGAGAACACCTACTCTGGGTTCATCAGTGGGGATTGTTCCCTGGGCATACATTTGGTTGAGAGGGCACCAAGGTGGATGTGCACTGGCAGGCAGTAACCTTGCAGCAAGGCTAGACTCTTCCTGTGTCTCCTGGAGCTAAGGAGATCAGAAGTGAGAGGCCCAGGAGGCTGCATCTCTTAGGCCAGGTGGTAGTAGCTGACAGTGTTTGGAGCAAGGTTCACTGGTAACCACGAATAAGGATAGACAGCAGTCAGGCCTGGGAACTTCCCCCAGCAATCACATTTTGTGTGATCACAAAAACCTTTTTGTGAAATCACAGGTTTCACAAATCGTCAGCTGCAGGGTCAGGTAAGAACAGCATTCCTTTCTATGCATCAATGGGTTACCTCTGGGAACTTCGGGAAGGGACGGAAGGAGCCAAAGACATTTAACCAGGTCTGCGTCTTGGTCACTTGTCCAGATATATTTTGGGAGTGAGCAACTGAGCCAGGTGCCTGAACGCAGGAGATGAGCGGCTCTGGTATATGGGAGGGAGTAGAGAGACAGCACCTCCCTCCCCCTCCTGACAGGGCGGGGAGAATTTGACCACCCTGCACCCACCACACTCAGTTTCCTTGGCCTCACAGCTCTTCCTTTTGCCCAGAGTTGAATCATTAACAGGAACCTAATACGAAGACAGGTGTTCAAAACTGTCATGGTTACAGCCATCAAATTACAGGAGGTTCACACACAGCAGTCAGCAATGGTTTGGGAATATTAAATAAATGTGTTTCTGTAACAGAACAAGACAGGATCATTTATTTATGCAACTTAAAAGCTATCCCAGAAGGAGAAAAAAGTAGCACATTATTTGTCCAAAATAAATAAGATTGGACAACTGAACAGCTCTCTGTGGATCAATTTACAGATCATATGGAAATACGCTTATCTTATTGAGAAACATTTCATTTTAGATGTTCAAATACCTTAGCATATTTTAAAAACTATTTCCTATGTGGCCAAAAGAATTCATGTTCTATTCGGTAAAAATTAACCAAAATTAATGGTGCTTTCCAATGGACGCAGGAAACCTTTTTTCTTTACAAAACATGCCCACCCTTTTTTTGTTGCTACTTCCCACATTGAATTCTTGTTTTACTGAATTTTTTTTTACTATAAAAATAAAGCATGATAATAGTTTTAAAAGCAAAACAGGAGTATTCCAGAAGTACAGACCCCACTCCCACTCCTTGTCACCTTTCTGACACTCTGCCCCTTAGCTATACTGGAACAGGGCGCCAACTGCAAGGAAAATCCTAGGGACTAGGGGCTGAGGAACTATAAGTGGAGCGATGGAAGAGTGTCCAGTAGCCCAGGAAAGGATGAAACAATTCCCCAACAAAAAAGTAAAAATTTTCAATAGCCCTCCGAGAAGATGCAGCCCCTCCCAGGTAACCAGAGAAAGGCAAATTCTGAATGCAGGGAGAAGGGGCTACTTTGGGCCTCCAGGACTACAAAGACAAAAAAATGAGTGACAGGACCTGATGTGGTCGGGGGAGATGGGAATGGAAGTAAAGGAGGGGGTTCGTACTCTTGGTGGGAGTGGAAATTGGGGACACAAGCTTACTGGCGATGCAGTCCTCACGTGACCAGGAGCTGACGTGGGCAAAGGTACTTAAAGCCCTGACCGCCGTCCCCCGTCCTCCTCTGGGTACCAACTCTATTGCGCAGCTCGCTGCCGTGCGTTTAACCCAGGCGAGGAGGAGGAGGAGAAAATTTCCCAGACTCGGGCAGGTGGGTGCGAGGGTGGGCACAGTCTGGGACCCCTGAATGGGGTAATCTAGGGATGCGGGAGTCGGAGGCCGCGGGTGCCTCGGTCTCCCCCGCTCCTGGCCGGCTTTCCAGACCTGAGGTGCTCAGACGCGGCTCATTTTGGTGGGCGGCGAGGAAAGGGGGAGGGGGAAACGAAAAGACTTTTGATAGAGTTTACGAAGAATCCGCTTACTTCCTGTCCAGCCAGTGTTTTTGGTTTTGTTTATAACATTCAGGCCCGCACCCCGCATCCCGTCCTGTTTTGAGAGGAGGAGGGAAGAGAAATAAACGTGGCAGCGCATAGAAGGCCAGCGGAGAGGTTGGGAAAGGGTAACCAGGAGGCGGGGGTGGGGCATGCAATTTGGTAACAATCTGGGCCGTACACTCCCACCCTGACCTCCCCCACCACCGCCCCCGCACCCTCCCATCACCCAGCCGACCCTCTGTGCTTTGGGAGTGCTGGGAAATGGGTGTACCAGCTGCTGTTGGAGAGATGGCGGGTTTGGCGCTGCCTGGGCTTCACGGGAGGTGGGGGTGGGGGGAACCCTGAGAGAATCTGGTATTAAACCGCCTTGTTAACTCGCAGACTGCTTTCCAGACACCTCCGGCCCACACAGCCGTTCACCCCCCGTCTTTTCAGTCCTGGAAAAGGAATTCGGGTATGCAGGCGGGAGAAATGGCGGTTGTTGGGGGGATTTGTGGAAAGTGGCAGGTAAAGCCCATAACAGAGAAATCGTGGAAAATCTCAACCCTGAACCCGAAAAGGCAGACGTTGAGGCCCCTCTTCTGCAGGCTAATCCTAGGCCTAGGGGCTGGGTAGCGAAAGACGGGTGATCCTGGGAGGGGAACACTGAATTGTTTGGCAGGAGTCCCCCATACCGCGTCCCATCCGGCTTTTGCTGCACCCTCGCCCTCGCCCCGCTCCCCTCCCGCTTCGTTGGAGGAGAAGGGGTGTGGCGGTGTGTCCCGGAGAAATGGCGGATGGGGGCGGGGCAAAGCGGAAGGAGGGATTGAGTGCCTGGGGAGCCTGCGCAGGAGGAGGATTGAGAAGGGAGGGTGGGGTGAGAAGAGTTGAAGGAATTGAGAGGTAGAATCATTTGACATTCTGGTGTGCGAATACGAAAAGGCAGTTACTAAGACCCTTGTCCTGGTGCTGATCCATCCACCAGGCTTTCATTGTCTAACGGCGACAGACTATATTTCTGCTCTTCAGTCTGTCCTTAGGATGAATCTCTAACTGAACTGAAGTAAGGAGAAACAGCCTTGAATCTTTGGAGGTCAGTGTTGGGGTTGGAATTGTCTGGGGCCCCCAGGTGTGGGTGTGGCAGAGACCAGAGCAGAGTATGGGACCAGAGGCTCCTCTTGCATCTTCTCTCTTTTAACTTAAAAGACACCCTTGCCCCTTTCCCCGGGCCCTTTCTTTTTGGTGCAGAGAAAGGGGCGTGGCATCTGCCTTAGTTAATATTTGGGGGAGAAAAGGTTGAAGAGGAAAAAAGGATCCCTGAGAGGGGGAAAACTTTTGACCCACAGGGTTTCAAATCAGGAAAAGAACCAGAATTTGTCCACCAAAGGCTCAAAAACACCCTTTCTGATCTGTCCTCAGGTCTGTCTTCCTTTTGGGCTCTGTGCAACTGCAGCTACAGTGGAAAAAAGCAAACTACTCTTGATCCCAGGAGGTTGGTATGTGCATGAGCAACATCTAGGGACCTTGGGGGTAGGGAGTGGGACATCATAGCAGTGTCTGAGGTCTCTACTGTTTTCCCAGCTCTCCACCAGCTTTGCCGATGTCTGTACTGCCTCTCGTCCCCCACATTTAGATGCTGCAAGTTGTAGGCATTGGCAGAGCAGGCTAAGGTTGAAGATGTAGAAAACGTTAAACTAGGTCTGTGAATCAGCAAACACAGGCCTTGACACCTGTGTTTGGGTGCTAGCTCACCGAGCAAGCATTGTGTCCCTAAACTCTTCTCTAAGTAAAACTGGTTAGACACGAAGTGAGCAAGAGCCCTAAGCCTCATTTTTATCCTTTACCCCCAGGCCCTGCCTAAGCCTCAGCAGAACTTGTAAGCCTAAACTGAAGAGCCTCACCCGGAGGAGCAGGCATCCCTTAACCTTAAGCAAGCCACTTCCACGCCCTGGATCAGTGAATAACCCCAGCTGCACCATGAGCCGCGTTCGGGATGCTGGCTGTGTAGCGGCGGGGATAGTGATAGGGGCTGGTGCCTGGTACTGTGTCTACAAATACACCAGGGGAAGAGACCAGACCAAGAAGAGAATGGCCAAGCCCAAAAACCGGGCTGTGGCTGGGACTGGAGCCAGGGCTAGAGCTGGGCTAAGAGCCGGCTTCACAATCGACCTTGGGTCAGGATTCAGTCCCCCAACCCCAGTCCGCGCTGAAGCAGAGGACAGGGCTCAGGATGAAGCCTCTGCTCTGGACACAGTTGGAGCTGAGGCAGTGGCCCCAGCTGCATCCAGCGCTGAGGCTCAGAGTGGGGCAGGCAGTCAGGCCCAAGAGGCAGATGGAGCCAGGGTTGGGCCTAAGGCCGAATCAATAGTTGGGGCTGCAATGGCTTCTACAATTGCACCACCTCCCGGGGTGACAGAGGCCCTTGGGGCTGCAGAAGCCCATGCAATGACAGGGGCTCCCAAAGTGGCAGAAGCTCCCAGAGAAGCGGAGACTTCCAGGGCAGCGGTGCCTCCTGGGACAGTGGTGCCTACCGAAGCAGCAGCACCCACTGAGGTGACCGAGGCTCCTGGGGTAGCAGCACCTACCAAAGTATCTGAAGCTCCTGGGGTGACATCGCCTACTGAGGCAGCTGAGGCTCCTGTGCCCGCAACGCCTACTGGGGCTGCAGCACCTACTGGGGCTGCGGAGTCTCCTGGAACTTCTGGTTCCCCTAGAACAGCGGTGGTTCCTGGGACATCAGCCGCCAAGAAAGCAACCCCTGGGGCTCACACTGGGGCTATACCTAAAGCCACATCAGCAACTGGAGCGGTACCCAAAGGTGGAGCCAAGGGTGTAACCAGGTCCCGGAATGGGGGCAAGGGCAAGGGCAAGAAAAGCAAGGTTGAAGTAGACGAACTGGGGATGGGCTTCCGTCCTGGAGATGGGGCTGCAGCAGCTGCTGCAGCCTCTGCCAATGGCGGACAGGCTTTCCTGGCAGAGGTCCCTGATTCTGAGGAAGGGGAGTCCGGGTGGACTGACACAGAGTCAGATTCAGACTCTGAGCCCGAAACCCAGCGCAGAGGGAGGGGAAGAAGACCCGTTGCCATGCAGAAGCGCCCCTTTCCTTATGAAATTGATGAGATTCTGGGTGTTCGCGATCTCAGGAAGGTCCTTGCCTTGCTTCAGAAGTCTGATGATCCTTTCATCCAACAGGTAGCTTTGCTCACTCTGAGCAACAATGCCAATTATTCATGCAATCAAGAGACAATCCGCAAATTGGGAGGCCTCCCAATTATTGCGAACATGATCAACAAAACTGATCCCCACATTAAGGAAAAAGCCTTAATGGCCATGAATAACCTGAGTGAGAATTATGAAAATCAGGGCCGGCTTCAGGTGTACATGAATAAAGTGATGGATGATATCATGGCCTCTAACCTGAACTCAGCAGTTCAAGTAGTTGGACTAAAATTTCTAACAAACATGACTATTACTAATGACTACCAGCACCTGCTTGTCAATTCCATTGCAAACTTTTTCCGTTTGCTATCTCAGGGAGGTGGAAAAATCAAGGTTGAGATTTTGAAAATACTTTCAAATTTTGCTGAAAATCCAGATATGTTGAAGAAACTTCTCAGTACCCAAGTGCCAGCATCATTTAGTTCCCTCTATAATTCTTATGTGGAATCAGAAATCCTTATTAATGCCCTTACTCTTTTTGAGATTATCTATGACAATCTCAGAGCAGAAGTGTTTAACTATAGAGAATTCAATAAGGGTTCCCTTTTTTACTTATGCACTACATCTGGAGTGTGTGTTAAGAAAATTAGAGCCTTAGCAAATCACCATGACCTCTTAGTGAAAGTGAAAGTTATAAAGCTAGTGAACAAATTCTGATTGGTTATGTACTGTCAAAAGACTTGAAAGAAATTTCTTGATTTTGCAGTCTGGAAGTGTTGAAAATTGAAAGTTACTGCTTTTCCACTTGCTCATGTAGTAAAGGAATCCTTTCAGCTGCCAGTGTTGAATAATGTATCATCCAGAGTGATGTTATCTGTGACAGTCACCAGCTTTAAGCTGAACCATTTTATGAATACCAAATAAATAGACCTCTTGTACTGAAAACATATTTGTGACTTCAATCGTGCTGCTTGGATGGAAATATTTTTACTGGTTCTTCTGAATTGACAGTAAACCTGTCCATTATGAATGGCCTACTGTTCTATTATTTGTTTTGACTTGAATTTATCCACCAAAGACTTCATTTGTGTATCATCAATAAAGTTGTATGTTTCAACTGACAAAAAGTCGTTCTAATGCTTGAATTTAAAACCCAGCTGGAGAGATAAGGTACATAAATACAAAAGGATATATACAAAGATCTATGAAAAATAATAATAATAAATAAATACAAAAGGATTACTAACAGTACCTGGGCATATGCTCTTTGTCGAATATACATGATCTGTTTAAATGAAGCAGAGGTTGCTGAGAAAGTTTCAAGGAGGAAGGGCGCATTTAAGCCGAGCCCCGAAGGGCAACATAAAAGGGCATTCCAGGAGGGGGAAATGCTTTGGAGAAAGGCATGGAAGTGAGAAATCCGTTCCTGTGATAGGAAGGTAGCCAGTTTGCTTGGAATGGAAGCCATGGGAAGAGGAATAATGAGAGATAAATGTGAAAATTCAGAGTGAGGAAAGTTTGAGGAAGATCCTGAACCCCAAGCCAAAATATTGAAATATATCCTGTCTCATTATGCAAGTCACTGAACAGTTTTGAATAAAGGAAAAATAGGTGGCAATATGAAAGATGGATTGGAGCTATGTTGGAGACTGGACATTTATTAGAAAGTTAGAATAAGCCAAGCAAGAGATGATGAGGGGTGAAGTGGGGTGGTGACTAAAGGAACTGTTAGTGTATGATGATGATAAGAGACAAAACAAAACAAGAAGGACGAAAAGCTGCTGCCTGACGCTTGTCTGTGGATCAACAAAGCTGAAGGATTGTGTAACCTCATTCAGGTCCTGAGAGGGAAGAGCCCTTTCTGGGGGGCAACTGAGGAGACAGCACAATGACAAAGTGAGTCACCATTTGGGGTGAGAAAAAAGCAGTGTAGCAGAAAGAATGACTCTTGGCACAGAGCGGTGGTTGACTTCCTAGGGTTAGAGGTTTAGGTCTGCCGTCTTTTAGAAGAAGAGCACTGGTGAGGCCTTGATGGCAGTTCCCATCCCCACTCCCAAGTTCACTTATGAGCAGGTATACCTTCCTCCCTCCCCTCCCTGGCCCACTGAAGCAATTAGAAAGTGGGAGGGTCCCAGAGATTTTTCCAAACCCAGCCTGCTTTCCTGACACCCTTTATGGTTGACAGTATATTGTATACTTAAAAATTGCAGAAAGAGTAGATGTTAAGTGTTCCAACCACAAAAGGTAACTATATGGGGCAAATGCATATGTTAATTAGCTTGGTTTAGCCATTCCACAATGTATACATATATCAAAATGCCATGTTTACCCCTAAATATATACAATTCTTATTTGTTTACTAAAAATACATTTTTAAAAAATTGTTATATACTTCTATGTTGGCGTGAAAAGACATTAACTACATGTAAGGGCCTATTGCATCAGTCAAAAAGTCCACACAATTAAAACTGGGTGAAAATTCTTTCAGATGTTTATTATATACATCCCTGTGTATTTTTTTCATAAAATTGGAATCATATTGTATGATAGTGGTTCTCAATGTGTAGTCCATGGGCTACTGCAGGTCCCTGAAACAGTAAGGTCAAAACTATTTTCAAAACAATAGTAACATGTTATTTTCTGTTTTTCACTGAGTTGACATTTGCACTGATGGTGCAAAAGCAATGGCGGGTAGAACTGCTGGTGCCTTAGCATGGATTAAGGCAGTGTCCCCATACTATACTAGTAGTGATTGCATTCTTTAGAACCACACGCTCTAATTTTTTTAATCCAAATTTATTTTAAAATGTCTTTAATAATAAAGTCCTTATTTATATAAATTGTATATGATAAAATCTCAATGATTGAGTGCATGTCTTTTTAATATTCCATGTGATGAAATAGGAAGTACGCACAAAGCATTTCTGCCGCATAGCTTAGGACAATGGTTGTCTCTAAGGTAAATATTTGCATAATCATTTTAGTTGTGCACTGAATTAGCTGCTTTTTTCATGGAACATTAGTTTTACTTGAAGAATGACTGGCAGACAAACTATGGTTTTTCAGACTTGGGTATTTATTAGAGATTTTCTTGAAAATGAATGAAGTGAGACTTCAAGAAAAACAACTGACAGGATTTGTCACCAACAATAAAATTTGAGCTTTTAAGCAAAATTAGAAATTTATAAAACTTGCATCCACAAATGCAAGCTTGACAGCTTCTCTTGAAGATTTTTCTGACGAGATCAGTGGTGATAATAATGGAGGTGATGGCCTTTTTTTCTTTTTCTCCTAGGAGAAAATTGATGGAGGACCCTAGGGCTTAATGTTGTTCTTACTCAGTTTTACTGTAATCATTGTAACCCATATGACATCGAATCCATGGCGATTTAATAAATAATACAATTGCTGTGGTAACAACATGACCCTGAGTGAGGTTAGACCCAAGAATTTTTGAACCCTTACTAAGGGGAACCTGAAAATATGTCAGTCCTGGAAAAGGACTTCTGGGGTAAGATAGTATTTGAGTTTGTATTTGGAAGATGGATGCATCAGCATCTCCTGGCTTGATCCTCACTATTCAGGTAGTCTAACCAGCTTCATCTGCTCTGATTAACAGTGGAAACTTCCATAATCTTCAGGTGAAACCTATTCCCGTATAGAGATGTGTGGTCTGGCCTAATGAACAAGCTACAAATCACTCAATAGGGAAATGCTTTATTTCCTAAGGTCTGGATTTTTGTGCCTTAAATCACATCACATGTGAAAGTACGAGCATAGTTCAGGTGTGGCTAAATCCTAAAAGAGTAGTTCTTTGAAAGATTTAACTTCATAGAATAATAACAATAGGTACCAGGAATTGAACATCAGCTGTATAGTATTCTATTATTCTTGGAGTTCCTGGAGCTGCATTTGTTTCCACCCTTTATCAGGCCAGGTTATTCAACTTTTCCTTTGTAAGATCTATTACAATATATTTCCTTAAATTATCCTTTTGCGCTTAAGCAAAAGGCCTCATACTAAGAGTAAGATGAGAGATGGGGTAGTAAGCAATAGAGTCTCATGAAATCATGGGATATTTGGGTTGAGGTGGGCAAAATGCAAATGAGACTTCCTTCCCAATCTGGGGTCGAAAACAGTCTATAATTAATTGAGAGCTTTCCCTGTTACAAAAGTTCTATGTGACAAGGTAATTGCTCCTATAGAACAATTTCATGGGGAAGAGGAATTGAGTGGGATCAGGTATTTGTATCTAGGGACAACGAACAACTTCCAGTGAAAACAATGAGTAGGCTTGAATATGGAATTTAATGTAAAAGATAAAACAACAAGGAATCCTACTGCAAGAATCCTTTCCAGTTAAGGCTATCATACAGAGATCTCTTGAAGAATGAGTTTAGGAATTGACCTTGTCTATTACTTAACTGTAATATCAGTTGAATTCACCACCTTACCAGGTTTCCTTAGTGAAACTGGAAACACTGGTAACCGGGATAGGTAATCTGGCAAATCCTGAGCCTTTTTGGGATTTTTGAAAATAGTTCTGACTATGCCCTGCCTATAAAGAAAATAACAATTTGCCTCATATGCCCCCACTGAAACTCGTATTTTAAAATACGAGGTTGATATTTTAAAATATGAGGTTGATAATTTAATATTAAAACCAGAGAATTAGATTTTCAGTGTGCCTGACTAGGGGACAGAGTTTAGATCAGTCCAAATTAATTGCAGTTAGAGTTCTCACCTATTGTTAATACATGAATAATATATTGATTAGCTCTAGACTTAAGTTAGACATGAATGGTAAAATTTCAAGAACAACCACTAAAATTATAGAAATAGAGTATATAATATCTAGAGCAATAAAAGAAAAAATGCACTTTGAGAAAATATTTTTAATCCAAAAGTAGGTGAGAAATGAGAAAAGTGAAGCCTCAAAAAAGGAAGACAAATAGAAAGTACATAGTTCAAATGTATTTGTAATCACAGTAAGTGAAAATGGCTAAATTTACTTGTTAAATATATATAACCGGATTTTGAAAACCATCTACATGCTAAATAATAAGCATGCAGAAATTTTGAAAGCAAAAAGATAGGAAAAGTTATACCATGTAAGCATTAACCGAAAGGAGGCTGCCATAGCCAAGTAAATATGAGACTAAATAGATTTTAAAGCAAAAAATATTGTTAAAGATAAAAAGTGGGTGAATGATTAAACACACTGTTACATCCATAACATAGAATACCATTTGGAAATAAAAATGAATGAACTATTGATACATACAACAATCTAGATTAATCTCAAGGGCATTATACTGAGTGAGAAAACAAATCTCAAAAAGTCACATACTATGTGATTCCATTTTTATAACATTCTTCTTTTAGCTTTGTTATTGATACATAATAATTGTAGTATTGGTGGAGTACATGTGATGCTTTGATATGTGCCAACAAGGTGTAACGATCAAGGATATTCAGGATATTCAGGATATCCACTACCTTAACCATTTGTCATTTCTTTGTGTTGGGACCATTTCAAATCTTCTAGCTATTTTGAGTTATTGTTAACTATAGTCACCCTACTGTGCTATCGAACTCTAGAACTTATTTCTTCTATCTAACTGTATGTTTGTACTCATTAACCAACCTCTCTTCATCCCCCGCTACCCACCTCACCCAGTTCCCAGACTCAGGTAACTATCATTCTACTCTCTACCTCCATTAGATGAACTTTTTTTTGGCTCCCTCATGTGAGTGAGAACATGCAACTGCCTTTTTGTGCCTGGCTTATTTTACTTAACATAATGACCTCCAGTTCTATCCATGTTGCTGCAAATGACAGGATTTCATTCTTTTTATGGCTGAATAGTATTCCATTGTGTATATATAACATATTTTCTTTATCCATTCATCCATTGATGGACACTTAGGTTGCTTTCACATCTTGGTTATTGTGCATAGTGTTGCAATAAACACGGGGGTGCAAGTATCCCATTGATATACTGATTTTCTTTTCCTTGGATAAATATCCAGTGGTGGGGACTGCTAGATTGGATGATAGTTCTAATTTTGTTGTTTTTGAGAAACCCCTATACTCTTTTCTGTAATGGCTGTACAAATTTATATTCCCACCAACAGTATATTAGTGTCCTCTTTTCTCCACATCCTCGCCAGCATGTTATTTTTTTGTCTTTTTGATAGTAGCCATTCTAAATGGGGTGAGTTGATATCTCATTCTGGTTTTGATTTGCATTTATTTGATAATTACTGATATAGAGCATTTTTTCATATACCTGTTGGCCATTTGTATGTCTTCTTTAGGGAAATGTCTGTTGAGATCCTTTGCCCACTTTAATGGAATTATTTGGGGTTTTGCTCTTGAGTTGAGTTCCTTGTATAACAGTCTTAAAATGAAAAAATTATAGAAATAGAAAACAGATTCATGGTTGCCAGGTGTTAGGCGTGGTAGGGTGGGTAGTGTGTATCACTGGAAAGGGGCAGCACAAAGGATATCTCTGTGGGGATAGAATAGTTCTGCATCTTGATTGCAGTGGTGTGATACAATGGTATAGAACTATATGATGCATTTTCTACCAGTATCAAATTCCTAATTTTAATATTGTACTACAGTCATATAAAATGTAGCCATCGGGGGAAACTGTTAGGAAAGGTACAGAAGACCTGTTGGTATTATCCTTGCAATTACAGGTAAATATATAATTATTTCACAATAAAAGTTTTTAAATGATGGTAAAAAGTTAAATTCGCCAAAAAATTATAAATTTGTGAGTATATATGAAATAACCTCAAAATATATAAAGAAACTGGGCACAGTGGCTCAGCCTGTAATCCCAGCACTTTGGGAGGCTGAGGCAGGTGGAGCGCTTCAGGTCAGGAATTCAATAACAGGCTGGCCAAAATGGTGAAACCCCATCTCTACTAAAAACACAAAAAATTAACCGGGCGTGGTGATGCGTGCCTGTAATCTCAGCTAATCAGGAGGCTGAGGCAAAAGACTTGCTTGAACCAGAGAGGCGGAGGTTGCAGTCAGCCGAGATTGCGCCATTGCACTCCAGCCTGGGTGACAGAGCGAGATTCCATCTCAAAACATATATATGTATATATAAAGAAAAATGTTATGGAACTATAAAAGGAACAAATCAACAATCACACGGAAGAATACAACATACTTCTCTAAAGTATTTAAAGAATAAGGAGAACAAAAAGTATTCTATTATTATATCTTGATAGTAAAGATATAGAATATTGAGCAATGTGGTCAACAATCTGATTTAATGGACATACACAAAATCCTGCACCAATTAATAGGAGAATACACTTTCCTCTCAAGCATACAGGAACTATTTATAATAATGATCATGAATTTGGCCATAAAACAGATCTCAACAAATTTCCAAGAATCAATGTCATAATAATCACTTTATTTGACCAAAATGCAATTAGGATAGAAATAAATAACAAGGTAATATGTTTTTAAAACCATGTATTTGAAACTTTTATTTTATTTATTTATTTATTATTTTGAGACGGGTTCTCACTCTGTCGCTCGGGCTGGAGTGCAGTGGCGCGATCATGGCTCACTGCAACCTCCGCCTCCCGGGCTCAATGGATCACACCACCTCAGCCTCCCAAGTAGCTGGGACTACAGGTGCATGCCACGTTGCACGGTTAATTTTTGTATTTTTGGTAGAGACGGGTTTGTCCATGTTGCCCAGGCTGGTCTCCAACCTCATGTGATTCTCCTGCATCTCTGTATTATCCTTGCAGTTACAGGTGAATATATAATTATTTCACAACAAAAGTTTTTAAATGATGATAAAAAGTTAAATTCGCCAAAAAATTATAAATTTGTGAGTATTTAATAAAATAGCCTCAAAACATATAAAGAGGCCAGGCACAGTGGCTCAGCCTGTAATCCCAGCACTTTGGGAGGCTGAGGCGGGTGGCCTCCCATAGTGCTGGAATTACGGGTGTGAGCCACCACCTACGGTCATGTTTGGAAATTTAAAAAAAGAAAAAGAAAAGAAAAGTTTTTTGTAGTTTATGGGTTAAAAAAGGAAGCACAATAGAAATTCTAAAACACTGAAAACTGAATAATAACAAAAACACTAAATACCAACATTTGTAGGATTCAGTAAAAACAGTATTGCTTTTTTTCTTTATTTCTTCTAAAAGGAAAAACAATGGGATACATTTGCCGAATGTGCAGGCTTGTTACATAGGCATACGTGTGCCATCGTGGTTTGCTGCACCTATTGACCCGTTCTCTAAGATCCCTCCCCTCACCTCCCACCCTCCAACAGGCCCTGGTGTATGTTGTTTCCCTGTGTCCCTGTGTTCTCAATGAAAATATTATTTCAAAGGAAATTTATGGTCTTAAGTTTTTATGTTATATGAAATGTCTACAACAGGCAAATCTATAAAGACAGAAAGTAAAGTAATACTTGAAAGGAGAGGCAGAGGCAAGATGAAGAGTGACAACTCATAGGTGCAGGATTTCTGTTTGGAGTAATGAAAATATTCCACAATTCATTGTGGTGATGGTTGCACAACTCTGGAAGCATACAACAAAAGGTTGAATTTTACACTTTAAATAGGTGAATTATTTAAAATGTGAATTATATCTCATAAAGCTGTTTTAAAAATCTTATGTTAGACTGGAGGGAAAAAAAGGTACGCATTAATGAGCTAAGCATCCAAATCAAAAGTTGGAAATAGACTGATAGAATAAATGTAAAGATAATAAAATGAAAAAGACAAGAGCAGAAATAGACGGAATAGAAAAAAATACGTTTGATAGAATTTTAAAAAATGAAAAATTGGTCCTGAAAAGATATAATTTAAAAAGCAAACCTTTGGTAAGACTAATCAAGAAAAAAGGTGAAAATAAACAATATTAGCACTGAACAAGAGGACATAATAATGAATATGCAGTGATTTTAAGAGATAAGAGAATACCATAATTAACTTTATGACAATGAATTTGAAAATGTGGATGAAATGGATACATTATTGGAAAAATAAAACTTGCCAAAATTGGCTCAGAAAGAAACAGAGAATTCAAAGGGTCCTATAACCACGGGAAAAAATTAAATCAGCAGTTTAAAAGTTCCCTGCCCCTCTCCTCAAAAAATAGACCCAGATGTAACAGATAAAGTCCAATCTTATACAAACTGTTCTATAGCCTAGAAATAAGTAATGTTCTTCAATGCGTTTTATGAGTCAAATATCTTTTATATTAAAACCAACACGATCAGTATAAAAAAGTGAAATTTCAAACAAGTCTCAAAATATAGATGTGAAAATCTTAAACAAAATACCAGCAAGTAGAATCCAGCAATATATTTTAAAAAGTCATGATCAGAATGGTAAGGCAGAGCTGGTTTAACATTTTAAAAAATCTATCAAAGCTTAATTGATACATTCTAACACTATATGGAAATATAAAGACCCAACAAGAGCTATATCAATTTGGAAACAAAGGATACTTACTCTACTGGAAACTTACTCTACTAGATAGTAAGATACACTGTATGTGTCAGTCAGGGTAACAATATGCTATACTGAAGCAACAAATGAACCTCAAAACCTCAGTGAACTAAACAAAGGTTTATTTCCTATTTACGTAAAATTTAATGATTAGGCAGCTCTCCAATCTTCCACGCAGTTACTCAGGAACCTAAGACTTCTTCCATCTTGTGGTTCCTCCATCTAAACACACAGCCTTTTACACCAGTTTTAAATAACTTTAACCCAGAAATAATAAACATTACTTTGCTTGTAGTGTGTAGTCCAGATAGTCATATGACCTCAATCTAACTGCAAGGCAAGTTAGGAAAGTAAGTACAAAAATCATTTGGTGAGTACCAGCTATCCTTGCCATGTCATAGTAACAAAAGTAATATGGAAGAGATAAATAGATAAATGGAAGCGCTTAGAGACAGACTTAAGTAGATACTGAAAAAACTGGCAGCACAAATCAATGGAGAAAGAATGGACGGTTTAATATATGGAATTGGAAAGACTAGCTATTTGAAGAAAAATAAAGCTGGAACCCCCCTTAGCACCAAGTATAAATCCAGACTACAGAGAACAAAATAAATATGAAAGCTAAAATTGTGAACTTAATAGATGATAATATAGAAGAATATCTTTGCAGCCTAGAATTAGATAACAATTTCTTAAACAAAACCTCAGAAGTAGATGCCATAAGACACAAAAGATTAATAGATTTGATTACATAAAAAATAAGAATTTCTATTCAATGAGAGACACCATAAACAAAGTTAATAGATGACAGAGAAAACTTATTTACAATACCTTTAACAAAGGATTAATAGCTAGCATATACAAAGTACTCCTGCAAATCCAAAAGAAAAGGACAGGAATACACTGCCCTATAGTGACAAAAGAGGACGGACAGGTGAGATGGCTCCTGCCTGTAAAGCCAGTGCTTTGGGAGGCCAAGGCAGGAGGATAGCTTGAGGCCAGGAGTTGAAGACCAGCTTAGGCAACATGGCAAGATCCTGTCTCTACAAAGAAAAAAAAAAAAAACTATTTTAAAAAATTGGCTGAGTGTGATGGTGCATGCCTCTGCTTCCAGCTACTTGGAGCAGCTAGGCAGAAGGATTGCTTGAGCCCAGGAGGTCAAGACTGCAGTGAGGCATGTTGGTGTCACTGCACTCCAGCCTGGGTGACAGACTGAGACCCTATCTCAAAAAATAAAATAAAGTAAAATGAGAAAAATAAACTGACAAAACATGACAAATATACCCCGAGGAGATGAAAACCAAAATGCTCAGAAATAAATGAAGAGATATTCAGACTCATTATTAACCAGTTAATTGCTAATTAAAATTCAATTATAAATCCGTTTATACCTATTTGGCTGCCAAAAATTTTAAAGCTGGGACATGCCAATTGTTACTGAGGGTACAGAGATAGAAGAATTCTAACGCACACAGCTAATTAGAGTTTAGACTGGAGCTGCTATTCCAAAGAGCAATCCGACATACATAAATGAATTATACATATGCCCTATGGCTCAACAATTCCATTCATTTTATATATATTCCAGAACACTTTTCACATAGGTCCATAAGGGGACATGCATGAGGACGTTCATCACAATGTATGAGGTAACAGTAAGTTGGAAGCAGTATAGATTTTATTTCCAGGAAAATGAGGAAGTAAATTGGAGTGGATGAATACCGTGGTACATTATACAACAGTGTGAGACTACAGACGATGTACACAGAGTGACATAGATCGATCTTTAAAAAAATATTACTGAGTGGGGAAAGAAGTCAGAATGAGATCCACAGCACCATACTACTATCTAAATCCATGCATACAAAATAAAGTAAGTTTTAAAATAACTCAAACAAACATACACATCAAATAAATTAGAAGGTTGCCTTTGGGGAGGAGATGGAAGTAAAGAATAGAGAAGAAAGGAAACAAAGTAGTAAATGAATTAATAAAGAAAAGAAAATGGGTTTGATTAGATCAATGCAGATGGTATGCTACAAAGGGAAGAATATGGTTAGTATAATCCTCATCACCTAAGGTCCAAAAAAAAAAGGAAAGAAAATAATCCATTAATGTTGTAGTAGTATAAAAGTCTAAACTGCTATAATGAAAAACTCAAAAATTGTATGACTTAAAAAATATATATTCTTTACCAAAAGAGTCTGAGGTTAATGTTCCAGGTCAGCAGAGAGGCTCTGCTACACATAACCATTCAGGGTCCCAGGCTCATTCCATCTTGTAGCTCCACCCTTCTCTAGGTACTCAAAGTTATCTGCACTCAGCCGGTAGCTAGGAAAAGAGAGAGCACATGTCAAGCATGAGGACGTTTTATGAGGGAAAGTCTGGAACACATCACTGCTGCCACAATCCATTGGCCAGAACTCAGTCTCATGGTTGCACCCAATCATAAGGGACGCTGACCACTATAGCTAGACCACTATTAACCAGTCTAGCTGGATTCCAAGGAGTGGGCAGAAAGCATGGATATTGGAGAGCACTAACAGCCTCTACCACAGTTTGCAAGAACTTTGTTGAGGGAATTATAAAATGTTTTTAAAAGATATTAATCATCCACAATGCTGGTCTCAGTGACTGCTTTTCCTGGGCAATGGTTTACAAATGTTTTCAACCTCACTGGTACATTTCTCAGGGTTAGTTTGATGCCCAAATTTCTCTCTCCACCCTCGATGTCCATGATCAGTAATGTCTTCCATTTCCCCTGCAACTGTGTCCATCCCTCAAAACGTGAGGGCGGAGAGGCAGGCAGCGATTGGAATTAGAAAATGGACAGGATGTCAGTAACAGAGGCAGGGAATGAACATGAGATTGTACTTCCTCATATTTTCACTTCCTCATGTATTATTACTGCCTTAAAAAAATAAGCATCAGTGGCGAGGAGCAGTGGCTCACGCCTGTAATCTTAGCACTTTGGGAGGCCAAGGCAGGCAGATCACCTGAAGTCAGGAGTTCAACACCAGCCTGGCCAGCATGGTGAAACCCCATCTCTACTAAAAATATTAAAATTAGCTGGGCATGGTGGCACACGCCTGTAGTCCCAGCTACTCAGGAGGCTGAGGCAGGAGAATTGCTTGAATCCCAGAGATGGAGGTTGCAGTGAGCCTAGATCATGCCAATTCACTCCAGCCTGGGTGACAGAGTGAGAAACTCCGTCTCAAAAAAAAAAGCATCAGCACGCAATTATTTTTACAATCAGAAAAAAAAAAAATGAAGCTATTGTCACTGAAAAATTAATGAGGAATTAATCTGGGAAAATCTATCATAAAAATATTTCTGGCCAGGCACAGTAGCTCACACCTGTAATCCCAGCACTTTGCAAGGCCAAGGCAGGTGGATCACTTGACGCCAGGAGTTCGAGATCAGCCTGTCCCACATGGTGAAACCCTGTCTCTACTAAATATACAAAAATCATCCGGGGATGGCAGTGCACACCTGTAATCCCAGCTACTCATGAGACTGAGGCAGGAGAATCGCTTGAACCTAGGAGGTGGAGTTTGCAGTGAGCCAAAATTGCGCCACTGCACTCCAGCCTGGGTAAGAGTGAGGGAGACTAAGTCTAAAAAAAAAAAAAAAAGTTCAACTTAAAAGGGAGGAAGTGCCTTAGCACAATTAAGTTTTGTGAATGTATTGCTTTTCTGCACAAGAAGAGTTTATAAACATGCTAAGGTATTTGATAAGGTAATTGGTAAGGTTTTTGATAAGGTATTTAGAAGGATTAGACTGAATCCTTCTAAACAATGAGATTTAACTCTGGGCAAAGGGAAGAGCTGTGAGATTGATGCTGCAAGGTATGAGGAATGCAGAGATGGTCCTATCCTTTCTGCCCAGTCAAGATCGGGGGAAGGTGCTGCCCCCATCCCCTCTCATATTTCAGAACTTCTCATCTCCTGCATATGGGCACCTGACTCTTGCTCACTTCAAAAACATACCTGGACAGATGACCAAGGTGGTGACCTGAGTAAATGCTTTTGGATCCTTCCCTCCTCCCTCTCCTAAATTTCCACTGGGGTAACCCAGCCCCAGCAGAGAAGGGAGCACTGTTCCTGCCACTGGAAACCAGAATGCATGCCTTCTAGACCCTTGCAGCTGAGGGTGTCCATGAGGCCTGGAGAAGTGATTGCTGGCGGAGTATCCCTAACTGTCTCCCTGCTCTCTGCCCTTATTCACAGTGTCTGAGTGGAAGCCTCCCTGGACGCTATCTGCTGCCTCCCACCTATCATGAGCAGTGCAGTCTGGTGGGCCTTTCATGCCCCAAATCTGCATCTCCAGGGAGTCTAGGGAACCTAGCCTTACTGCACGGTTGCTGCCTTCCAGTCACCTTCCTCCTTAGTGGCCCCTCAGCCAGGCTAAGGACAGTGTCCAAGAAACTCTCACCTACTGACCATACTGATTAACTTAGACCATGTGTTCTCAACTGGACAAGTCTATAAATTCCTGGAAATTGTATACAAGGCTATGTATTGGGAGTGAGGGGAGGGTGCATATAAGTTTTCCAGGTGAGAGGCTATAAGCTATAATTATTAACATGTTTTTAATGGGAAGTATAACCCTAAATATATTAAAAACCACTGGCCCAGAAGGTCTATGTTTATATTTGTTCTAAATAGGATGATTGTTTTTAATAGTAAAACTAATATAGTCATTATAAAAATGTCAAACAATGCAGAATGTATTGTATTCATTCATTCACTTAATAGTCTCTATTGAGCGCCTATGCAAGGCATTGAGAATACAATGGTAGAAAAAACAGACTAGGTCTTTGTATTCATGAAGCTCACAGATTAGTGGGGTATATACATTAATCAAATAATCACATGAGTGTACAGATAATTATAATTCCACATAAATACAAAGAAGGAATGGAACACAAATATGTATATGAGTATATAGCAGCAGATGAAGACATACTCTGAGGGGCTAAAATGGGAACAAAGAAAGCTTTCCTAAGGAAGTAAAATTTGAGAGGAAATAAGGAAAAGTATAAGTACTAGGCAAAGAGGATAATATAAATGTCTTGTAATCATACATCCTGCAGAATGCCATAGCTAACACATATGTATAACTGGAATAAATCACAGTCCACAAACCCAAGTGTATAAAACATCCAGCTTTTATTTTCCATAGCAATACTCATAATTTATATTTTGTCTTCTCATCCCATTGTGGTGCTGAAATGGAATCAGTTTAGGATCTGCTGTGTTTTCCGTTGTGTGTCTAAGATCAAAGATGCTTACAAAGCACCTTAGAGTTGTTGGAAGAGGTCCACATGATTCTAGTATTATTGCTCTACATAACTCGCCATTCTCATTCCTTCCTCATGACCTTTTCAGATATTGTAGCTCTCTAGTTTGCTTGTGTCAACCTTGAATGATCAAGACTTTCTGTGCTGCTTCCCTGCCTTTGCTATGCTGAGATACAGAAAACTTCGTTAGACTCTATACTATATGTCTGGAAGCAATATAAAGCAGCCACGCTTCCACGCTTCAGGTATCTCTTAATAGGTATGACATGTCACCTACACAATTTAATCCAACAAAACTGTTCAACGAATTTCCAGTCAACAGCAGACTGAACTGACTTGGAAAGCTTCCCCCTTCCCACTTGAAACTCACAGATATGATAGAATACTCACCTTCTCCAAAGACAGTAATATAGTCAAGTTCATGGTCATGAAATGGAAATCTCTAAGAAACAAAGAAGGAGCTAGCAACAATGAGCTGGAGATGAAGACAGACGGCTATTGGCTTTAAGATCTAGAGACCAGGATTTAATCCCACATAGGGACGGAAAACAATGCCTCTATGCAGTGGAAGATGGGAAGCTGGTACTGAGCTCCAATCTAAATCTAGACGCCACAGAAACACAACCAGCACATGAAATAGTAACTAGAAAACTTTATCCCACAGCAAAGATACATGAGAAGAAAGCTCATCTTTTATGTGAAGTCATGGGTGGATACGGAGCCCCTTGGGAGCAATCAGAATCCAGGCCAGCTCCATTCATAGGCTGAATTCATAATCTGTACACGTGAGAGAACTCAAAGGACATACACTAATACAAAAATTAATCTGGAACTGGTGAAACTTTTATAGCCCTAGCAGAGACAAAGGCAAGGAGAAAATATAGATCTCAATAAATCACCCAGAATGCAGCACACAAAGATAAAACAGTACAAAATATGAATGAGAAGCTAGAAGACATGGCACAAAAAGGGAAAGTTTCAAAATATACCTAGAACGAAGTCCATAAAGAGAGTCTTGAGAGAATGAGGAAGGGACAATATTTGAAGAGATAGTGGCATGAATTTTTCAACAACTGATGCAAGACATGAATCCTTGAGCAGCACAAATAGAAGTAAAGCCATAGCTTGATACATCTTAGGGAAGAGCACCAACTGTACCTAACACTATATTTTCATGTGTTTAGGCTTTGGGAAATCAAAAAGCCCTTCCATAAACCTTTCCTGAAGCAAGGAATGGAAAAATGGAAAAGTAAGGAATATTCTGGGAAACAAAAGAACATAAGTTTATATATAAAACATACTATTCTGTCATATATGCACATGTGTAAATATTTACAATCTCTAGTGAAATGGTAAATCTTTTTTTAAGAAAAAGTAAGAAACTGGCCGGGCGCGGTGGCTCAAGCCGGTAATCCCAGCACTTTGGGAGGCCGAGACGGGAGGATCACGAGGTCAGGAGAGCGAGACCATCCTGGCTAACCCGGTGAAACCCCGTCTCTACTGAAAAATACAAAAAACTAGCCGGGTGAGGTGGCGGGCGCCTGTAGTCCCAGCTACTCGGGAGGCTGAGGCAGGAGAATGGCGTAAACCCGGGAGGCGGAGCTTGCAGTGAGCTGAGATCCGGCCACTGCACTCCAGCCTGGGCGACAGAGCGAGACTCCGTCTCAAAAAAAAACCAAAAAAAGAAAAAGTAAGAAACTGTTTTCAAATAAAGGAGGATATAGCACTCTTTCCAGGATTCCAGTCAGAGGGTACGTGACAATGTTTAACAGTTTTCTGTATCTGTCATCCCATTCCTTCGTAAATCATTGAACATTTTCTTCCTTCTGACTATTCAGAGGATTCTCTTGGGAACATATACAAAACGATCCCATTGAGAAACGATCCCATTGAGAAATCGTATCAGCTGTTAGTCAAGCCACAGTCTCTACCCAGCTTAACTGTCCTGCTTTCTCCTGATACTAAATTCTGAGCATAGTTATTTTAAAGGTACAACTAAGGTAATCAACATACAATAATGGTAGCTGGAGCAATGTGCTACTGTGAAGTATCAGAGACTGCCGGGCGTGGTGGCTCACACCTGTAAACCCAGCACTTTGGGAGGCCGAGGTGGATGGATCACCTGAGGTCAGGAGTTTGAGACCAGCCTCGCCAACATGGTGAAACCCCATGTCTACTAAAAATACAAAAATTAGCTGGGCATAATGGTGGGCCCCTGTAATCCCAGCTGCTTGGAAAGCGGAGGCAGGAGAATCTGTTGAACCTAGGAGGCAGGGGCTGCAGTGAACTGAGATCAGGCCATTGCACTCCAGCCTGGGCAACAAGAGAGAAATTTCATCTCAAAAAAATAAAAAGAAAGAAAAGAAAAAAGAAAGGGACTTGTAAGGGATGGGGAAGACAAATTGAGAGAGTAAGTATATTATGGATTACAGTCTAAAGATATTTGCTTAAAATCTTTAATCCATCACTTAGGTAGGCCTCTCTAGGTATGTCTAAGAAACAGTATATGAAGCAAAATGTTGATGCAGTGAAGAAATACAGAATCACAAAATTGATTTCAATCAATCCCAGTTTTGCCTATCCCCCAAAAGACCTTCCTTGGAGTTTTCCATTCTCCAAATTTCTCCAGTCCCTTGTAGTATTTCCGTAGGGGACAATTCATATCCATTGTCTGTGCATTTCAAAATTTATATTATTTCTGACTGAAATAGAACTATAGAAAAGAGTCAACTATCATATTTAGCAGAAAGCAATAACAACACTGGAAGAAATAAAATTAAAACAGGAAAAATAATTTCTGGAATTGAGAAACATGATTTTCAAATTTAAAAACTCAGACTAAATGAAAGAGATAATGTCACTGTTGAAAACTGAATAAGCAGCCAAGGTGATCAGGTGAAAATTTAAACAATAAATGAAAATGATGAAGGAAAAGATAAATCTTGGATGACCCATCCAAAAGGCCCAATACATTAATGACTTTCTAGGATGAGAAAGAGAAATAGATGAAGAAGTGATAGGTAAAGAAATTATGAAGAAAAAATTCTCTAATCTAAAGAAAATCTTGAGGCTGAACAATAAAGAGATACCCCAAGTGCCAGACACCATTATTTTTTAAAAGTTCAAATGCCTAGAAGTATCATTATAAAATTAATAAATTCCAATGATAGAGAATATTATAAAAAAGAAGTTACATAAAAAGGAAAAATATCTGACAGATAAATTATTTTTACTTGCCATCCTGGAAGTAAGAAAACAAGGAAATATCCACACACTACTAAAAGGAAAGAGTAGTAACCCCAAAATTGTGTGCCCAACCTAGATAATCATTACAAGTCAAGGTGAAGTAAGATATTCAAGCATGCAAAGATTCAGAGAGAATACAATCCATGTCTAAATTATCACAGGTAGCATTTATTGAGCACTTAGTACTTGTCAGGTGCTGCATTGAGCACTGTACATATCTTTACATATCAGCTCAACAACCTTATGAGATAATCCAATTCTTAGCTTCATTTTCACATAAAGAAATTGAGATAGACAGTGGTTTAAAACTCACCCAAGAAAATACAGCTTTTAAATAAATAGCTTTTAACTCAGCCACTGTCATTCTGAGATCACTAATTTAACCACTATGTACTGAATGCTACTTGGACTTTGTATAAATGTTTCTAAAGGTTTCCTATTTTTGAAGTCAGGGAGCAGTGGGAAAATAAGGCACCTCAGCGGGTGGTGTAATTATCTCATTTGGATTCAACAGTAGAGAAACATTGTTTGATTTTGAGTGCTAGCACTCATGGAATGAAGTGTGCAGAAAAGCATAGTAAATTTTCTGAATTCACAATATAATGAATGTGTAAGAATAGAAGTTTGAACAAACCAAAAAAAAAAAAAAAAGGAAAAGGAAATAGGACTCAACAAAATAAAATTAATAGTAAAAATAATAGGAACGTAAAACAAAATGAAGAGAATAAAATCAAGGGTATTAACTGTTGCACTAAAGGTAAAAGGGCACAGACCATGATAGTGAATTAAAAATCCAACTATATGTTCTTTATAAGAAACACACCTATAACACAGCAACAAAGAAACGTTGAAACAAATCCGTGGGTGAGGAGGTATCAGGCATAAGCAAGCAAAAAGAAAACATGGTTGAAAATATTAATATAAGCCAAAGGAAGCTCTAAAAAAAACACAGTTTGAATCATTATTTGTGTGAATAAAAATGGCACCTCTAAAGAAATTATAATAATCTTGTATGTACCAAACAGCATTGCAACTAAACAGATAAAGCAAAAACTGTTAGAATTACAAGGAGAACTTTAATACACCTCTATCGGAATTTGACCAACCCATTAGATGAAAAGATAATCAAAGACATAGAGAATAAATAATCAAACAACAATATTAACTCAATAGAGAGAAGTTTGCATGATATAAGGAGAGAATGTGCATCTTTTTTCTTACATGTATAAAACTTTTAAGAAATCAATCATGTCCTCAAAAACATAAAAATACATTAATAAATTCTAAAAAAGAGAATATATAGGCATATCCTCTTATCTTAACAAATAAAATTAGAAATAAATAATTAAAATGACCATAGTAATTGCCTGATAATAGAGCAATATTTTCCAAAATAACCCCTACGTCAAAAAGAAAATTAAAAATAAAGTTGCAAGTTATATGGAAAGCAAAGAAAAAGAGAACACATCATATGAAACCCTATTGTGGTGTGGCTAAAGATATACCCAGAGAAAAATCCATAGTCATAATTACCATTATTATTTAATAAAACCATAAATAAAAGAAATACACATTCTTCTTGAAGAAATTAGAAAGCACGACAGAAATAATCCAAAAACAGTAGAAGAAATTAGTAAAATTAAAGTTTAAAATAATGACCAAAAAAAGCCCATTGTAAAAGTGATAAATAGTGCTCGCTTCGGCAGCACATATACTAAAATTGGAACTATACAGAGAAGATTAGCGTGGCCCCTGTGCAAGGATGACACGCAAATTCGTGAAGCATTCCATATATTTTTGAACAATGAGAACACATGGACACAGGGAAGGGAACATCACACTGGGTTCTGTTAGGGAGTGGGTGGCTAGGGGAGGGATAACATCAGGAGAAATACCTAATGTCGGTGACAGGTTGATGGGTGCAGCAAACCACCATGGCACGTGTATAACTATGTAACAAAACTGCACGCTCTGCACATGTAACCCAAAACTTAAAGTATAATTTGAAAAGTGATAAAAAGTTGTTTTTTTAATCACCAATAAAATACATAAACATCATGATTATGGCTAAGAAAACACAGAGAAAGCAAAAGCATACAAATTATGATTAAAGGGTTGAACCACACAAATAGATGTGATTATTATAAATCACACGGGTAATTTATTATTATATTATAATTGTTATTATTATAATTTTACACACAAACATATGACATCAAAATTGATAATCTAAAGATAACATATAATTTCCCAATAGAATAGAAGTTACCAACATTAACTCAAGAAAGAGGAAATTTGACTAGACCAGTTACTACAGATGAGATTGGAAATGTGTTTGTAGATTTACCATTGTAAACAAACCAAAAGGAAATAGATTTGCAGTTGGATTCTAACTAACCTTTAAGGAAAGGATAATACCAATGTTATTTAAACTCTGCCAGAAAACAGGAAAAAATGGAAAGTTCACTAATAATTTTATAAAGCTAGCAAAGCTGAGACCAAAATCTGTTAAAGATAGCACATAAAAAGATAACTATAAGCAGTTATCAGTAATAATATAAAAAACAGAATAAAATATTAACAAACTCTAAAATATGTAGACAAATAGATCTCAGAAGTATAGCAAGAAAAAAAACTATACTATTACCTGATAGGGATAGATCCACAAAGGCAAAAATAAACAGTCAAATACCAAATTCTTTTTTGTTTTTTGCTTTGTTTTGTTCTGTTTTTGTTTTTGAGACACGTCTCACTCTGTCGCCCAGGCTACAGTTCAATGGCACAATCACGGCTCACTGTAGCCTCGACCTCTCAGGCTCAGGTGATCCTCCCACCTCAGCTTCCCAGATAGCTGGGACTGCAGACTGAATTCTCTTTTCTAAAAAAGTTTTTTTCTATGTGTATTTTGAGACAGATAGTGTCTTTTTTCCCCAGGAATTCTATCAATATAGTTAATTACATAAAAAATTTGAGGAGGCCAAGGCGAGTGGATCACCTGAGGTCGGGAGTTCAAGGCCAGCCTGACCAACATGGAGAAATCCCGTCTCTACTAAAAATACAAAATTAGCCTGGCGTGGTGGCGCATGCCTGTAATCCCAGCTACTCGGGAGGCTGAGGCAGGAGAATTGCTTGAACCTGGGAGGTGGAGGTTGCCGTGAGCTGAGATCGCACCATTGTACTCCAGCATGGGTGACAAAAGTGAAACTCTTGTCTAAAAAAAAAAAAAAAAAAAATTAAAGGAGAAAAAGTGCATGATTCTATTAATAGATGCTGAAAAGCAAACAGGGAAAAAATCAGTAGCTAATCCTAACAGACACTAATAGAAATAGAAGGGAATTACTTAAATATTAAAAGCACTTTTTACCAACAATCAACAGCAATCCTCATTCAAACCATGAAATTCTAAAGTAATTCCCACTAAAACCAGAAACAAGTCACTGTTACTCACAATTTCCATTCTTATTCAAGTGTTTTTTGAGATTATAACTATTGCAATAAGAAATAATTAGAGTAAAATTGGGAAAAGATAAAATTAATTTATATTTACAACTGATAATGATTGTATTTTTCTAAAAACAAGGGACTATTTAAAAATTAGAAAGTCAATAAGCTAATTAGAAAAGGTGGTGGGACGTAAGATAAATATTTTTAAAATCAACAGCTTTTCTCTATTCTAGCAAGTTTTTAGAGAGTATTATACTACAGAGCCCATGGATCAACATTATTCTTTTATTTCTTTTGATTAAAAGAATATATATCACTCGTAAATGGCTATCATCTATCAAACTCATTGAACTAGTGCATAGAATGGTTGCATCAACTGCTAGTTCAACCAATTGTATCAGTCTCAATGTCCCTCTGGTACTTATTTTATTTTTTTATTACACTATTATATGATTTACTATTATTTCCATTTGTACCCATTTATTTTATAAATTTAATCTGTATTTCATCATCCTTGATAAGCATATTACTTTATCTTGTAAGTGTCCACCAAATGTCTTAACTTATACTGCCTAAAACCTCTATATCTGACAATTCATTTTATGCTTCAAAAAGATCAGTTTCTTATCTTTGGTTCTAAGCACACATGATAATATATAGTAACTGTCTTGTTGGAAGACTGGAATAACCAGCAGACTTTCAAACTCTCAAGTACACTGATTAGATTATTCATTGTCATATGTCCTAGGACAACATTAAGATTGGTTTTTATTGAATATTTAATTTTAATCTTTATTTTTTGGGGGTACATAGTGTGTATATTTATGGGATAAATATAATGTTTTGATACAGGCGTGCAATGTGAAATAAGCACATCATGGAGAATGAGGCATCCATCCCCTCAAGCATTTATCCTTTAAGTTACAAGCAATCCAATTACACTCTTTGAGTTATTTTAGAATGTACAATTAAGTTATTATTGACTAGAGTTGGAAAAACCTAAGATTGCTTTCAATGAAGTGTTGTCACATTCACTCAGGCCACTTATTAGACTACCTTTTACAAATTGTGACAATATGTATATTTGAAGACAATATAAAAATTATTTTTAAATCATGGAGTGGAAAAGGCCAAAGCACAACCTCAAAACTAGAAGCCATAAAGGGAAAGGCTGAGGGATATGACTACATGAAAATGTAGATCATCTACAGAGAATGACACCATGAACACAGTTAAATGAGGTAAGATATGCATGGCAGAATAAGTGTGATGTATTTTAAGTGAAAAAAATGGTTACAGAATAGAACACTATACGGACTAAGAGTTCATTTTCTGTTAAAAATGTGAGTATGTATAATATATCTATTTATGTATATGCATAGAAAACATCAGATTGATAATAGTAGGTAACTGTATAGATGGATGGAAATAGGGCAATTTGCATATTTTACTTTATATATTTACCTGTTTTAATTTTTAATAAGCATTTGTTATTTCTATGGTCTAAGAAAACACAGTAAGGAATGTTAAAATACAGCTCATTGTGAAAAATAATCTCTCAGAGTGCTGGTAACTCCCAAATCCATCTCCAAGTGGTGGTCAAATGGCTAGTTCAATGCAAAATCCTACCCTCCGATGCACAGGCTATAATATGGTCTTTGTTCCCAGATGCTAATTTTTTCTCTTTCTACGCTGAAACATACATATATATATATATGTGTGTGTGTGTGTGTGTGTCTGTGTGTGTGTGTATATATATCTGAGACTTCTATCAGTAGTTTAAAAAATAGTTGAAAAACAGGTATGAGCTGAGATATGTAAAAACAATTTTTTTTTTGGAATACCTGAAAAACAATTTCAGGGTCTTAGTAATACCATAATATTTCCCCAGTTATAACCATAGCCACCTAAACAAATGTAATTTATATGTGGCATATATTCATAAACATTCACAAGTTATGATATTCATAATAAAAGGGTTTACTTTTATATTAGAAGAAAAGCAGCCAGAATTCATTGAATTTTCATGAATGACATGGTGCTATTTAACACTTCGAATATTTGGCTATAGATTACATGGACCAACTTAAGAAGAGGTGATGATTGATGATTAATAACTGATTTTAAAGAATCATTCTCCAAGTCCATTTGAATGGATTGAAGATTTATAAAGTACTTTAAATATTGCTTGTTTTATTCAGTCTTCTTTATATTCCATCATTTCTAATATCAAAAAGAGAGTCCATTTGAACACATTTTAAGTGATGGAAGATAATAAAAATCAAAAGTTTTGTTTTATGAGTTCATTTCATTCAGTCCGGATTTTCATTATAGCTTATTGTAAGGGGACCACAAAAATTAACATGAAGATCGTCAAAATCACAATTTAGTGAACAGAGGACTGAAAACGGAAAAAAATTAAGAAGGAACAATTTTGCTCAGGTTTCAAAAACATTTAGTAACTAGGTATCATTTCCCATTAAAAAAAATCTAGACCGGGCACGGTGGCTCACGCCTGTAATCCCAGCATTTTGGGAGGCCAAGGCGGGCGGATCACGAGGTCAGAAGATCGAGACTCCATCCTGGCTAACACAGTGAAACCCCGTCTCTACTAAAAATACAAGAAAATCAGCTGGGCATGGTGGCGGGCACCTGCAGTCCCAGCTACTCGGGAGGCTGAGGCAGGAGAATGGCCTGAACCTGGGAGGCGGATCTTGCAGTGAGCCGAGACCACACCACTGCACTCCAGCCTAGGCAACAGAGCGAGACTCCGTCTCAAAAAAAAAAAAAAAAAAAAAATCTAGAAAAGGAAGAAATTAATCAACATGTATGGGAAAATGCATTGCAAATACTACAGTTTCCTCCTGCTGTAAGAGCATATATCTTTCAGAAAACAGGATAAAATCTCCACAACATTGGTCTGGTCAACGATTTCTTGGACATGACTCCCAAAGCACAAGAAACAACAGCAGAAAAAAGCAAATGGGATTGTATCCAACTAAAATGTTTCTGAACAACAAAGGAAACAATTAACAGAGCAAAGAGATAACCCACAGATAAGGAGAAGATATTTGGAAATTACATACCTGTTAAGGGGCAATACCCAAAATATATAAGTAACTCAAACAACTCAATATTAAGAAAACAAATAACCCAATTAAAAAACGGACAAAGGATCTGAAAAGACATTTCTCAAAAGAGACAAACAAATGGCCAACAGATATGTGAAAAAAATGCTCAACATCTTTAATCATCTGGAAATGCAGATTAAACCGCAATGAGATATCACCTCACACCTGTTAGGGATAGCTATTATCAAAAATATAAAAGACAATCTTTTTTGGTAAGAATGTGGAGAATATGAAACGCTCGAACATTGTTGGTGGGAGTGTAAATTAGTACAGCCATTTTGGAAAACAGTATGGAGGCCCCTCAAAAAACTAAAATTATAATTACCGTATGATCCAGCAATCCCACTTCTGCATATATATTCAAAGTAATTGAAATCGGTATATTAAAGAGATATCTTCACTCCCATGTTCGTTACAGCATTATTCACAATAGCCAAGACGTGGAAGCAACCTAAGTGTCCATCACTGGATGGATAAAGAAAATGTGGCACATGCAAATGGAAATACAATGGAAACAATTCAGCCTTTAAAAAGAAGAAAATTCTAGCCAGCCAGGTGTACTGGCACTGGCCTGTAGTCCTAGCTACTTCAGAGGCTGGAGTGGGAGGATCTCTTGAGCCTAGGAGTTTGATATCAGCATGGGCAACGTAATGAGACTCTTATGTCTTATGTCTCTTAAAAAAAAAAGAAGGAAAATTTGTCAGTTGCAACATTTACAATAACATGTGTTAATCTAGAAAGCATTGTACTAGGTGAAATGAGTCAGGCACAAAAAGACAAATAATGCATGATCTCACTTATATGTGGAATCTTAAAAAGTTGAATTCATAGAAGTAGAGTTGAATGGTAGTTACCAGGGGATGGGGGTAAGGAGAGGCACAAGGAAAGGAGAGATGTTTCTTAAAGGGTACAAATTTCAGTTAGACAAGAGGAATAAGTTCTTCTAGTAGTCTATTTCACTGCATGGGGACTATACTTAATAATAACATATTGTATATTTCAAAATTGCTTAAAAAGTAGATTTTAAATGTTCCCACCATAAATAATTAGTATGTAAGGTGATGTATATGTTAATCAGCCTGTTTTAATCATTCCACAATGTATTCATGTGTCATAATGTGACACTGTACTCCATAAATACATACTTTTATTATTTGTCATTTTAAAAAAATAAAATTTAAAAAAGTAATCACACTGCTAAAAATAGTATACTTCTCTTAAACTCTGTTTGATAGCCAATTTGATCATATATGTTAATAATTCTAAACTACCACCCATTGATGTTCTGCCTCTGTTAAAGGGGCATCTGGGCAGACAAAATTTATAATTGTGTCCAGGGAGAAATGTACTACATCTCTTGAATACAATAACTGGATTTCATCAATAACTTTATCCTCACAGTGGAGATGGATCCCCCAGGTTCTCCTACTTTGATGGCACCCTGTCAGAATAAAGTTACCTCTCTGATAAGGCTTCCTTCACTCCCTTCTCCCTTCTCCCTCCTCTCCCACCTATACCGGGAAACCATACATTGCCCAAGCCCTTAGCACAATACCTGAGAGGGTCCCACTGGAGAGGGTCAAGCACTGAGCTATGCCACTCAGATAAGTAAATATTACTTATCCTGCTAATACCACACCCTCAGGGCAGGGCAGATCAGGGACCCCAGGATGGTGGTGAGACAGCTCTGGCTTAAGCAAGAAAGAGCCATGGTTTAAACAGAAAAACCAGAAAAAATCTTCAGCCTGGGATGTGATGCAAAATAAATGTAAAAAGCTACCATTGAAAATAGTATGAATCATTATCTAAAAGGCCACTCTCAAGGGAACTTAGCAAAGAAATTAATGAAAGAGAGCCATAAACATAAAATTTGCCTGAACCACATCAATTTGCTAAGCCTACACTCGGAATCTCTTTTGAAAAAAGACAGGTAAAATGTGAATTTTTCAAAAAAGAAAATCCATTTCCTGAGCCTTGAAATATTGTGTATATTGGCTGACAATTTACAACAGAACAACACTCCACTTTTGTAAAATCGCCTTTGAACATGTTTGCACTGGGATAGATCCACTTATATTCCTAAAACTGTTAGATGAGAACAAAACCTAAATAGCAGGACATCTTCTGAGTTTCTGGTTTCCTTGGTTTCGCAGAAGCTGCCATCCTCTCTAAAGAGAAGACACTGCCTCCTCCATGTGCCAATGGGCTGCCACAATCAGCTAGAATCCTAGAACTCTGCCCCTTCCAAGAGGATTGAGGGTGACAACCTCCTATGTGAAAACATTGGGACATCAACGTGTGACCTGGCTGCCTGGACCAGGCAGTCACACATCTATCTCATACCACCTTTCCCAAACTCCGAGTTATTCAGTCTAAATAAGACCAGGTGCAGGACATCAAAAATTCATGCAGTGCACGTGTGGCCATGCCAAGCTAAGACTAGTTCCTTCTCAGTGTCTTTTTGTCCAACAAAGGTTCCAAAAATTCTTGGCATTCAGTCACACCCAGGGTCAACTTATGACCAGAGCAACGACAGTTATTATTCTGTATTAAATGCCCACTGATAACATGGCATGGTGTCATGGGAATTGAAGGGTCAGAGAAGCCCAGAGAGGCTACCACCAATGATCTCCCAGAAGGAGAAAATAAAGAAAAGTAGGAGGAAGGAAGTGGAAAGAAGAATGAGAAGGAACAAAGCAAAGGGGAAAGGAGCAGATGGGTGCTAGTCAGGCCTGTACCTGCCTCACTGGGGCTTTTTACTACTCGAGTTAGCCTCATTTTCACCTCAGGTGTAAAAGTTACTCCACATCTCAAGTTCAACATGGCTTGATTTGAATTTTTGTTAGATGTTCAAGGTACATATCTGGGTCAAGGCACAAGTTTGTACTCATCAACTCTATTTTTTCAAGTATTATATCTCCAATGAATGTTATTCTTTTTTGAGGAGAAAAGTTTTAAATCAGGCACTGAAAATTTATCGATAGTATGATCCAATTTTATGTAAAGAATATATAAGTATATGAATAGTAAAAGTGTCTGGAAGGGTATACATTGCTTAAATTCTGTGCTTCTCTCCCTAGCTGCCCAAAACAGTTCTTTTGCAGCCCTTCACTCTTTGACTCTGCACCTTCTCTCTGAAGGGCCACATCTACTTCCATGTGCTCCGTTATCATCCATCCTCCAATGGCTCTCAAATCCTTATTTGCAGCCCGTTCATCTCCTCTGAGCACCAGATCAATACATTCAAATGACAATAGCATATCCCCATCTGAGTGTCACACAGGTACATCAAACCGAATTTATTTTAAAGGAATTAATCCTCCCCACCCCATCTCCCCACAAATCTTTTTCTCTCACCTAACAATAGGAGCAAGAAAAAATGTTAGTTCACTTTCCCATCGCCCCACCTTTAAAACTGGTGTTACGTGAGTTTCTACATATGCATGATTTAGTAGGCTTACCATACCCAGCAACTTTAAGCCAACCTGGTTTTGTCTGTACTACAAACATTACAGTACATACAGGGAAACTTGGATATAAAACCGGGTAAGTGAATAGAGGATTTTACCCTTTCCTGGTCTCATATATAAAGCAGGATAACATCTCCCAAACAACTAGAAATATATTGCAGAGGCTGGTGTGATCATGTCTGAGGAAACACTTTGGATTTTTAGAAAAGAAAGAAAACTACTCCTGTGAGAAATTATTTTAACAGTTGCCTTGCAGGAATGACAGAACTTTACACAGTAGTCACTTAATAAATGTTAACCTTTATTGTTACTATTATTTATTAAATGACACTAAAACATGGCAGAATGCCCCAGCAAAACAAAAGTCAACCAAAAAACTATCAACCCTGCATTCTAGGTAATTAAGGGTGCTCAATTTTCTTAATTAACTACTATGTGCCAGAACATTGTAAGTACTTTGCATATATTACCTCATTGAATCCTCATAATAAGCCTTATCTATCATTTCAGAGAAGAAACTTCAACCTACCTCATTTTTAATCTAAATATTTCTTCCATTCAATATGTGTTCCAATCAATCACTTGCTTCATTCCCATCACTTTTCTTTCTCAAAAACTTCCTAAAAATCAATACCCATTTTAGATAAATAAAAACACATAGATGAATAAAAAGTAAAAAAGTAAAGATCATTCATTATCCTTCTACCCAAAGATAACTACTGTTTCTATCTGGATATCTATAACTCCAGTTTTTAGTGTCCTTTTAAACATATGTTTTATTAGTCTTTAAAAAATGGAATTATACTTCAAATACTTCCATCTACCCATTTTTTCTTTCTCACTTCACAATGCATAATGAATAGCTTTTCCTGGCAATATAGATTTCCATCAGCATACTTATCCTACTGTGTAAACATTCCTTACTTTATAACCAATCCAATGTGCTAGATACTTAAATTGTTTCCAATTTTTACTAGCTTAGACAGTGCTGGGATGAACAGCCTTGTACATACAATCTTTGGGCAATTATTCAATTACTTCCTTAGGACAAAGGGTTTACATAGTTTAAGGCTTATGATCTGTATTACCAAATGGCCACCACTAGGGTGTGAAAGGCTCCATTTTGCCACACCCTCACTGACACCATACAGTAACAGATAGAGACTTTCATATGGACCCCAATTATTTTCTAGTAAAAAAAGATTTAGTGGGTCTGGGTGTTCAGTGGGATAATAGTCAAACAACTCTCCACAACTGGCTTCACCCAGCTTTCCAAAATTATCTACTCCCACTCTCCACACTATCCACTCTAAGCAGAATGATCTCCTGACTGTCATAGGAAGAGGGTTCCTACTTCCATGCCTTTCTCACACCATGCCCCCCTCGTCTTGTCTCATGGAATTCCCTAACCACCCTACCCCATGCAGGACTCATTTTCAATTGCCACCTCCTCCATGAAGCTTTAGCCGACTAGCACATCCCACAGAAGCTTTTGCCTCCTTTGTGCTCTCAGAGGGAACATCTGACAATGAGTACATGCTTCAGATATTCTGTTATCTTTTGGTTTGTATGTTTCTTATCTCTCCAACTTGATTATAAACTGAAGGACAGGGATGGTTTCTTTCTTTCTTCTTTTTTTTCTTTCCAGCATTAATATACAACTTTATTGATGATACACAAATTAAATCAATGAAAATGACAGAAGGGAGCTTACTTATGATGAATTGGTTCACTGTCACTTATGCAGAAGAAAAGCAAAATATTTCAATCTAGGCAGCGAGATAAAAAGCAACAAACATGTTTTCAGAACAAGTAGTGATATTCATTCATCCATCTTAAACCTAAAGACCAACTCGGTTAAATATCAGCATTGATGATACGATATGATATTCATTATTCAAAACTGGTAGCTGAAAGGATTCCTTTACCATATAAACAAGGTGGAGAAAATGAATAGTTTACAATGTGTGTTGCTTCCAAATTACAAAATCAAGGTGTTATTCCTGGCTCTTTGGGAACATATGTTCAGCCAGTTTGGCCATGAATTTTCCAACTTTTACTTTCACCAAAAAATCATGGTGGCTTTCTATTCCCAGAACCTTATCAGCACACACTTGAAATTCTTTTAAAAAGAAAAAAAGTGAACCTTCACCGAATTGATTCTGAGTAGGTTCATTTTCTTCCCATTTGAAATTATCATTTATATTCTCAAATATGACCAGAAGTTTAAGAATAACTTCTTTGTTCTCCTTCTTATTAAAGAGGGAGCCCAGTGAAGATGGTACTTGGGCCCTGAGCAGTTCCCTAGTCATGGCTGGATTTTCAGCCAAATTCAAAAGGAGTTTCAGAACCTGAAGTTTGGTTTCTTCATTTCCCGCTGAAAATAAACGAAAAAAGTCAGAAATGGAATTAGCAAGCATGTGCTGATACTCATTAGTAACAGTCATATTTGTAAGCAATCTCAGTCCAGCAAGCTGCACAGATGAGTTCAATCGAGAAGTGATTGTGTCATCACACACTTGATTCATGTATACCTTAAGCCTGCGCTGATTTTCAGCATTCACACTCAAGTTATTCAGGACAATTAAAGCCTTTTCCTTAACTATGGGATCCCGCGTATTGAGAATCTTTGCGACAATTGGGAGACCACCGAGATCACGAATAATATCTCTGTTAAATGCATAAGCAGCATTGTTACCCAGAGCAATTAAAGCTGCTTCAAGAATATAAGGCTTTTCAGACATCTCAACCAAGCAAAGAACCTTTTGCAGCTCTTGAGGGGACAAAATGGTATCATCTGAATTCGGGGAAGCCCGTTTCTGGACAGCCCGACGTGCCCGGGTAGCCCTGGCCCTTGCCCTGGCCCTGGCTCTGGTTCCAGCTTCAGTCCCAATCCGGGCCCAAGGTGGGTACCATACTATACTCTTGCTCTCATTGCTGTCATCATCATCATCAGACCAGTCATTATACCTGGCCCCAGAACAGTCCCCAGCATCATCCACATCCCCAGATCCACCCTCAGCCATTTTTTCCTTGTTCTGTTTTCTTCCCCTAGTCAGTTTATAAATGCAATAGCAGGCGCCAGCCCCAATCACCAGGCCTGCAGTCACCCAGCCTACTTTCCTGGCGTAGCCCATGCAATCGTCCCTGACAATAGCAGGGACCAAGGAATAGAGTAGTCACTCAGGCTGGGGGAGGAAGGCTGTGGGACTGGGCTCAAGCCTGTGGAGGGTGATCGTCTTCAGCCACTTCAAGGCCACAATAGCTGATTCTGGAGGTTGACCTAGGAGTGGAAGAAGAAAATCGGGTTTGAGTTTCTCTTCTGCTTGTGTTGTCCCATGCAGGGAGTTGTGCAGAGGGACAAGATAATAATAATTGAATGCTAGGTAGGAAATGTAGATTGTTGACAAAATCTCTATGCCTCTCATTTCAGCCTTTCCCTCCCCACCCCAGGTCACCCCGCCCAAAGCCTAGATAATGCCAGTGGAATCCACAGATTCTGCTGGGGTCTCAGTCACCACAACCTCAGATGTCCCCAGGGACCTGACTAGAACCCTTGCACTAACCTCCTCAAGACAAGCAGTTCGCCCCTTCTGTTTCCTGGTGGTGTGCCACGCCCAACAACCTTTCCAATCTGCAGAGAGACCAGAGCCAGTGAGAACGGAGCACTTGATGGATTGACTGTTGATTTGTTGCTTTCCTGATTCACCATTCCGGCTATCAGGTTTGTTTTTAACCTCTTTATGCCATCCCAAACATGCACAGGTCTGCCCCCTCCCTAGCCTGAAATGGGAGGGAGGTAAGGAAAATAAAGCAGGATTGGAAGAGCCTGTCCAAAGTGCGAGCGATTTCTAACCCCTCCCCCACTCCAGGCAGCCCCCACGCCCACACCGACCTCTACTGATCGGAGGAAACTTCCTCCCTCGCTTCAAGCGGAGCCACCTGCTACAGCAGACCTGCAGGATGACAGATCGAAAACATGGGGAGTAAGTGCTGTTGAGAGAGGAGGATTATGAACAAACTATCCGATAGGTTTCCCTGCTGTCATTTCCCCCACTTCCCCCCCACCACACACACACAAAGCACGCCATTTCGCCACAGTCCGGGGAGTGCAAGAAACACATTCGGACTCAAACCTGTACCTAGATTATTACCTTCTCTGCCTTCTCCCCACCCCCGCCGCCAACCCCGTCCCTCCTAGAGTCCCCAGATGGTCTTACCCTCAAATCGACCTTCACCGATTAGGATTAATTTCCTTCCTCTTCTTTTGCCCGGCGTTGTGCCGCAACCTACAGAAAGACTGGCCACCCGGGAGAGGCTTGGACCCACTAGACACAGAGCCATGGTCAGGAAGACACAGCCACAGGCAGAAAGACGGGAAACTGCCGCCACTGCGTGCTTGGTGGACGGACTAGTCCCCAGAACACAAAACTCTTTTCTAATTCGGAGGCCTGGTTGTCAGAGGTTTCCCACCCCTATTACCTCTCTTGGGGTTCTGCTGACATATCACGTTGCATCTCACCACCCCCGCCCCCATATCCAGCCATTCCCCTCCGGCACTGTCCTGGTGGACTAGGGGCCAACACCCAGGCCACAGCTCCCTTTCCGGATTGCGGGCCTAGGCTCCCAGCAGATTCCCATCTCCTGATCTCTGAGCTTTTCCCCAAACACTCCCCAGCTCACCGTTTCGCAGCATCGAAATGGGGTGCAGGCGGGACATATGTCTTGGAAAGCGGGCGGCGAGTGGGAGAGACGACGGAGGCGCCTCAGTACCCGCGACGGTCTCGGCCCTACACCCTCTAGCACCCTGACTTTATGGAATCTCCCAGGCACTGACCTGCAGGGATCCGGGACAATTTTCTTCTCCTCTTCCTTTTTCCCTCCGCCGCAGGCCCGCCCGCCCTCAGGGCAATGGGGAGCTGGTACTCAGACGGGAACAACGACCAGGACAAGAAGGACTTCTGCACACGTCAGCTCTTGGTCACGTGAGAGCTACGTCATCCACCAACTCGGGTCCCCAATTTCCCCTCCCACCAGCAGTGCGGCAGAAGAGGGCCCGCCCCCCTCCTTTCCCTCCCCCACACCAGGCCTTGTTACTCTTTCTTCTTCGATAATCTCATCACCTTGTAGTTGTGTTTCCCTTCCACCGATTACCAGAAAGGGACGACATCTTCCCCTGGGGCTACGGGCCACTTGTACTTTTTATGAAAAATTGCCTCTTCCTTCCCTAGGCTCCTGGGACAGCAGCCTCTCCCTCCACCTTCCCTCCCCCGAGCTATTAAAGTCTACCATTTCCTCTGAAATCTAGTCCCAGACCTGAAAGGAACAAGCGATCGGAAAAGAAAATCTGGAATGAGAGTGTGGCTTTTACTTTCTTAATACTTTGTTATTTTTGTTCCGTCCTCCCCCGCCCCCAGCCTGCATTCTTTTTACGAGAAAAAAAAAATACTATAAAGCTATTTCCATTTTAGAAAAAAATGAGTGGAAGCTGGAGAATGATGTTGGGTGATGGCCTCCAAAAGTCCCACATTTTCTCACTTGGTGGTGAGTGTTACACACTTCACTCAAAGCAATCTTAATGTCTTCTGGGGCCTAGCACACAGCACAGCCCTGAATGAGCTAATCAGTGTGTCTGGCAATATGTAAATCCTCTGACTAGACCAGTCTTCTAAATAGGAGAGCTACAGACTTTCACCTGCACCCATTAGCAAGGTGGAAGCATTAAAGCCACAAAAGCCAGAACGCAGGGAAAAAAAAAAAAAAAAAAAACCTGAGGAGAAAACATAAGTGCACAGTAGGTATCTGTGAGATAAAGCATGCACACTGAAAAAATGAGTGTGCATAAAAAGAACATTACAAAATATACTTGGTCAAAATAGATAGTATCATCTATAAATGAAATAAGTATTAGAGGAACACAGACCAAGACAAAATTGGCTGAAACCGGAAACTAGCAATTAGTATGAAACTATTTCACTCACTGGTTTGATAAGCTGAATAATTCACCCATCATCAATGATTTAACTTTTTTAAAGTAGGAAAAGGAATAAAATAACTACATCCCCTCATTATTTAAGTTAACCAGATTTGATTTCAGTGGCTTGCAACTAAACAATCTTAACTAAAGCACAATACAAAAACAGGTAACAATACAAAAAGTAATATAGCTTTTCAGAACATAGGGTCTTCAGTGAGATATTCCTTAATAGTTTGAATAAAAGGTTATTATTTGAGTATAACTTTTAAAATACCCAGACAATATGGGAGTAAATCAAGAGACTGAGGAGGTTGAGAACAGGCAAACCCCCAGGAAAATTCATATCTATGTAACTTCTGGGAGGCAGTACTAGAATGTGATTGAAATTTATTTAGTAAACAGAAACCAAATCAACTGTATGATCCTGTGTTTAGAGAAAGATCATGTGTAGCAAAGGGGCTCATTCAAGCATAGGAACATATGAAAAGGACAGTCAGAAGAAAGTGTTGGTATTTCCCACCCAAGCACTGTCTGGAGGAGAAAAAGTGTTGGCTAAGGAGAATGGAACATTTCACTTTCTCTGGCAGAGTCATGCCCATGATGTGTAATAGTACTTCATGCTTCCTCAGCTGAAACTCCCTTCTTAAGATGAACAAATACCCTCGCTTTGATTGCAGGCTCACCAAACAACCTTCGAAGGTTGTGTTTTCCGAAGTAGTAGCTTGTCTACAGGGAAAGAATGGGCAGGTAAGACTGACTGAAACTTCCAGTACCCCCTGACAGTTGTATTTCTCAGGGCAAATTATTCAGTTGTCACTCCTGTTGAAACAGCCTCCCTTGTGGTCTACTTATGGGGAGAGAATGCAGAGATCCCTAGGTTTGAGCATTCAGATCGATTTATATATAAGTCTCTATGAATGGGAGACTTTCCTTGAGGCACCCAGAGGCAACTCTTCTCAGCATACAAACAAAATCAGGATTTGGTCATGCAATACTGAGGAAGAGACCCTGAACTACAGACGCAACCTTGTGGGAATCCTGTGGGAGAAGCCAAGTGGCCTTGGCTCAAAAGACAACCTTGTGCATCACCATTTCGTAACCATACCTTTCTAATGTTTAGTTAATGGTGGAAATTACAACTAAGATACTCTGTGGCATATTATGCCCCCAGCACTTCCGTTATAGATAAACAAAGGGTTAATTTCCAAAGTGGTTAAAGGGCTCCTGCAAATCAACAACAACATCTGAAACAGTTTAAATTTCTCCCTGGGAAAAGAAAGGAAGTGCATTTTACATTTTACATACCCTATTGTTTTCCTCAGCAAAAGGGTGGGTATTGTGCCCAAAACAGACCAACCAAAAGCTGTCTTACTAAAATTTCAATCTTCATCAGAGAAATAAAAACCTGAAAACCGGTGGACTTGTGACATCCTGAAAAGACATCTATCAATTTCTCCTACCTAAACCCCTCGGAAATGAGCCTGGTCTTCAACATTTCCTCCTTAAGCTAACCAGGCTTGTTCTATGTCGCTTGCAACCACACAACCTTAAGTAAGACACAATACCAAAATTACACAATACAAAAAGTAGTATCTTTTCAAGATAACATCCTTCTATAATTTATTTTTTTCACCCTCCACAATTCCATTAGTGTCACCATTTGCTGATCGTTTTTTTGTTTCTGGGTACTTTATAAGTTACATATCACACGTGAACTGATTTAAGCCAAAAGTTTTGTTTTGGCAGTGGTTTCACAGTAGTTTTTTGCAGGCTGAGGAACTTTTAACAGTCCTGTCTGAGGACTTCTGTAAGCATTTTCCTTTCTCACTTTTGAACGGTATGTGAGCCTTATAACATGTCCTTAAGTAAATATTTGTTGGTAGATGTATAATGGAGAGCAAAGCAGTTTTTTCTTTCTTTGTTTGTTTGTTTTTAATGCTAGTCTCCAGGTAGGAATTGGTAGAATCATGGATCAGAAGAACAAAGAGGTAAGAGAATCGAAAGGGTTTTTATAACCATGGGATTTTAGGAAGTTTTAGACAGGGAGTGGATTCAAACCAGGAAAGGTCTGGCATACTGGGAGAATGGTAGTGAGAAGTTATACATTGGACTAACTGGAGAATATACCAAAAGGGTGGAGATAGGTTATACTAGTGAGGAGAGGGTAGGAGTAAAGTTTTTGTCCTTGAAGCCTGACTAAGTGTTGTGAAAGTAAGTTCTTATTGTAAAGCCATGTCTGTGACACCAAGTCATCTGTCTTTATTAAGCTTTACATACTCCTTAGTTTTTTTAATGTATATATTCAAAACAAACAAAAGCCACTTATACAACTACCTAGCAGCCAAACACTGAATGATGGACTGTTGAATCTGAGAATTCTGTTAGTAAGCCTTCATAAGTATAATTCACTTGTCTAGGGGAAGTAAATAAAGGGTCATAAAAAAAAAACAAATAAGGTAAAGATTTAGAGAGATTAAGATGTGATATTGGTGAGTTTGGACTATAAAAGGGGAAGACCAGAAAGTTGTGACATATTGACTTCTGAATATTCACCAGCAAGGCACTAGGACTCCCTGGCTTGCCTCCTGAAAGGGCCTCCTCCACACAGGGGCCCCTCACTGGGGAGCCCTCTGAGGTGTCATATTTCAATGTTCTAAGAGGTTGCCTGGAGTGTCTATATTTAGAGTATGACTCCTCAGCAGGGACAGGTGGATGCTTGAGAACTAACTTCTGCATACTTGGTCCCTGAGTTTTGGGATTATTCTGAGGGGCTTGTACTGGTGGCTCGGTGAAATTGTAACAGAAGGCAGGAAGCGTAAAGCCCTCTTTTTTCTGGCAACTGCTTGAGATCCTGTGCATTGCCCTTCCACTTGTGAGGGAAAAAAATGACACAGACATGAGGGGTGTTGCAGTGATTCCCAGTCACCCACAGACCCTCACCACCATCTCCACTGGAAAATGCCGAACACTCACCACTGCTAAGGTAGCATACAATACATGAATGGCAGACAGCAGCGAGATCACCAACAGTGTCATGATGGAAAGAAAATTACCTCAAGTCTCATTTTCATCAATAGGATAACAAGAAATTATCTAATTTCTGGGTGATTTATGGGTTGCACCACAAACTTCAGAATAGATTTTAAATAAAACCCTGTGAATTAAAGGCAGGCTAATCTGTGGAGTCACTAATCTGTAAAGTTCATCTGAAGATGTAAGATTCCTCTGAAGTTGGGGTTTGCAAAAAAATCTGTCTTTTGAAGCCAGAGTGAAAGTCACCCAGCAATCTTCTATGAAGATGTCAGTCATATTACACCTAATACTATGAGTTCAGCCAGGAGAAGGAAAGGGACAATAGTTCACATACTTAAAATGGTCAAAATTAGAACACTGACCTTCTCAGTATAGATTCATTTGTCCATCAATTTATAAATCATGTTGAAAGCACAACTGGTTTTGTTTGTAAGGGTATGTTTTTCATTTTAATATGTTGTTTGAAAGCTGCTATTTCCTGTGCAGTCAGAAGAAAATATTTTCAACTTAACACAAACTAACTTCACCAAATCAATGAGGCCTCCCTCTTAACTGGGAAATCTTGCTTATGTTATATAAATTTTTGTAAAAAAAAAAAAAAAAAGGTTTGAATTATTTCTTCTCCAAGTGGGAAAAGCTTTATTTTTTTTTCCGATTACAAAATAGTGTAGTTCAAGTCAATAAAAAAGAAAGGACAAAATATAACTTAAATGTTATTAAAATACTAATTAAAATCTCACCACTGCCTGGACTTCCGTTTCTGCCCCTTCCCCCAATGTTGATGCAGACAGAGACTGAACATGGAAAAGGGTAGAAATTTAAGAAAGGGGCTGCAGGAGTTCCAGAGCCAAGGAAAGGATGAGACAATTCCCCAAGAAGTGTAAGTGAAGGGTAGACCCAGGAAAAGATGCTGCCCCTTCCTGGAATTAGAGAAACACAAATTGAAACACCAGAAAGACAGGGCCATTTCTGGTTTCTGGTATTGTTACAGAGGAAAAAAGTGACAGGGCCCACTGTGGGGGTTGAGGGGGAGATACAAGGCAGGCTGGCGCCTGCCGCACTGCTTGTGGGAGTGGAAATTGGGGGCCAGAACGCACCGGTGACGTGGCTGTCACGTGACCAAGAGCCGCCTAGAGCACAAGTCCTGCTAGTCGCCTCCGTCTGGGTACCAGCCCCCTATTACTCTGCAGGCGTGTGAAGAAAGAAGGAAACTAGCTCGGACTGTGCAGGTCGGTGCGAGGATGGGCGCTGCTTCAGAGGAGGTATGGGTGGAAGAGGGCCAAGAACGCCACAGATCCGAGTTCAGGCCGATCACAGCTGGGTCCTTTCTCGCCTACTTTCTAAATACTGCCACCAACCCCCACCCCACCCTGTGCTCATTTTAGTAGAGAGAAGTGGCGGGTTTCGGGTGGGGGTGAGGGGAGTGAAAGGCGTTTCCAGAGATTCCGAGAAAAGAAAGGTTCCAGTGTCCCGGGTGCTGGTCCGTCCACCAAGCACTCCGTCCCCTCGGTCCCTTGTCTGTTTGCAGGTTTGTAGGTCTGTTGGCCTGTAGGTTTCGGCACAAGTCTCAGCAAGAGAAGGAGAAAACTGCCTTGGTTGGAACCTTGCAGGTCAGTGTGAAGGTGGGATTAGCCCAGGACCACGGGTGGGGGTGGCGGAGGAGAGGGGCTGGGATATGAGAGGGCCGGGTCCGAGTCGCCCTCTCCTGGCCCCTTCTTTCTCCACACCCCCTCCCATTTCAGTGCAGGGAAAGGGGTGTGGCGGCCTTTGCTGGGGAAATGGCGGACGACAAGTGGGGCGGGGGAGGCCTGCGTCGGGAAAGTCAGTAGAGTATGAGAAATCTTTTAAACTCAAGTGCCTAAAATTCACAAAAGCAGAAATTGGGACATGTGTCCTCAGTCCATCCACTACACTTTCATTTCTCCATTTCCGCCTACCTGTCTTTGCATTTACCCTTCTGCCAGACTCTATCCTCTATCACTGTGGAGGGACCACTGACAACAGAAGACAAGGGAAAACCAAGGAATTTACCTGACTTTGGTAGAGGTTAGTGAGAGAAACTGCCCTTAATCTTTGGAAGTGGAGGTCTGGTGAAGGAGACTACCTGAGAGGTACTCACACTGTCACCCTCCTAGCTATCATAGCACAGACCCGTCTCCTGCCCTTCCCTGTGGACCCAGAAAGAGAAATGGGGGCTCCTGAGGTCCATAGAGGAAGACAGAAAAGAACAAAGAAATTATATCCTGTTAATCTGCCTTTCTCACCAACTCAAAATCCACCTGTGAGGCATAAAGCCAAACATAGTCCCGAGCCCTAATATTCTGTTTCACCCATAGATTCATCACAAGAGAGCTACAAGAGCCTAGAAGAAGCTAAAGACTGCTACCCTCCATCCTTACTCACCCTGGACCTGAGAGACCTCTTCAATCAGGTGGAGCAAGGCCCTCTCCTGTCCTGCCCCAAGGCTGGCACGGACTTGAGCATGGGCCGGGCTCGGGAAGTGGGTTGGATGGCGGCAGGACTGATGATTGGGGCTGGTGCCTGCTACTGCGTTTACAAACTGACCATAGGAAGAGATGACAGTGAGAAGCTGGAGGAGGAGGAGGAAGAGGAGTGGGACGATGACCAGGAGCTGGATGAGGAGGAGCCTGATATTTGGTTTGATATTGAAACTATGGCTCGACCCTGGAGTGAGGATGGGGATTGGACTGAACCTGGGGCCCCAGGTGGCACTGAAGACAGGCCCTCAGGGGGAGGCAAGGCCAACCGAGCACACCCAATAAAACAGCGGCCATTCCCCTATGAACATAAAAATACTTGGAGTGCTCAAAATTGTAAAAATGGCAATTGTGTTCTGGACCTCTCCAAGTGTCTTTTCATTCAGGGAAAACTGTTGTTTGCTGAGCCCAAGGATGCGGGCTTTCCATTTAGCCAGGATATCAATAGCCATTTGGCCAGTCTCTCAATGGTTAGAAACACGGGCCCCACACCAGACCCCACTGTTAGAGAGGCTTTGTGTGCCACGGATAACTTAAATGCCAGCATTGAAAGTGAGGGCCAGATTAAGATGTACATC
>NW_012103811.1:120064-129627 GCF_000951045.1 Mandrillus leucophaeus
CCTTTGCACCATGGCAAACTGGGCACTGGTCTCTCTCCTCTCCCAAATTACTATATCTGTTCAAGACAAAAGCAATTTCCTTTTCTAAGTATAGACTTACTGTACTGACCTGTATGGTAGTCATTAGCTACACTTGAAATGAGATCCTTATGACATGTTGCAACCATTGCCAATGTTTTCACTCACCCCATCTCTTGATATCTTTGTGTATGTGTGATTTATTTCATCACTCAGGAAATTGAGTTTTCTGCTTCTGTCAATATTTTTCTTTTAGGACTTCTATATGTACTGTTTTCTTGCTTCTTCTTTCCTTCCTTCTTTCCTTCCTTCCTTCCTTCCTTCCTTCCTCCCTTCCTTCTTCTTTTTCTTTTCCATGACAGCCTTTCCTTCTCAAAGTTATAAGAAAAGCCTTTGCCTATTTCCTTAGAAGGAATACAAACACAATATCTTTTTTACAGTTAGCTTCACTGTTAACCTACTAGTAGTGTGTGTCTGTCTGTCTGTCTGTACAGACAGTTTGAGGTAGATTTTCTATCTTAATTTTCTCTATATTATTAATTATGCTAATGTCATTTATTGTAGAACACACGGTTTATGTTTTGATTGAAATTATATTAACTTTATGGATCAAATTGGCAAGGATTGGCATCTTAGAATTTTATCTATGTACAACTATTTAGACCTTTTTGTCACTTGTGATATTTTCTTTATAAAGATCATTCACATTTCTTTTTGGGGTTATTCCTAAGGATTTATCTGTTTTTCTATGTGAACACGATCTTTACCTTGTCCTATAATACTATGCTATTTTGACTCTGCTGTCCTCATCCTACGTGCCAACACACAGGCCGTGTTTTTGGCTTCTACTGCTTTGAGAATAGCAATGAAAAAATTGGACGGTCAAGTGCCTCACCATTGCTACTCTCAAAGAGGAGGGAAGGAGGAATAAACAAAGCATTTGGACCTAGTGTTCTACAAATGTTCTTTTCCCAGAAATCTTTCTAAAGACCCTTTCCCTGCCTTCATTTTATTTTTATGTTTTCTTTCTCCCCCACTCCCCTGGCAGTGGAGTAGTCCAAACTAGTTCTTCTGGTTTATTCAATCATGTTTCTTTCGACCCTGGCAAGGTCTTTATTAAGTCTAGCCATCAGTATTCTATTGTTCTTTGTTTTCAACTAGCTGGATATGGGATAATTTTGAAGGAAGGAAAGGCAATTTGATGGCTCAAGCTATCACCACAATTAAGACTCCAGATAACCGTGTTACACAACCCTCTTCTGAATAAATATTTGCATCTCACAAAGACCAATTGTCAATGCATAGATCTATATCCAGAGTTCTGTATTTTTAATTATCCAGTCCTTTGAATTGGGTCATAGATGAAGTTGGCAACCTCCCCTCTCAGCTGGGGATGGGGCATGGAGGTAAGGGAAGTCTTGGGAGATGTTATCACCAGCCTTCTCTCACAGCCTTTTCTAGCCTTCCACTTGAGCTGTCCCATGTTAGACTCAGCATTTTTTCAGCTTGTTCCTATGGAAGTGAAGAAACTAACCCCAATACTCTTAAATTTCCCAGTAACTTATCTGGTCATACCTAATACCGACCACTCTCTAGGGTTTCAATTTGGGAACTGATTTGGACCAGGACACAAGAGATTAGCTGTTTTTCCTTCATCTCTCCTCTCTCCTTTCCACAAAGTTTCTTTCTGATAAACATTTCCTTTAGGTCCTGAGTTCTCACTACTTTTGGTTTCTATTAAAGATCTTTGGTCAGAATCTCCCAGGCCTGGTTACCAATATGTAATGGCAGCTTTTGGAATTTAGGAAAACTTGAAATTGATGGCTATGAATTTTTAAAATTAGCTTTGAGAACTCAAAGTTTCTTGAACAAGGTACTGGCAGTACCTTTATGCTTCTTATAAGCCATAGGGTCCATTGAGGTGCTGTCAACTTGCACATGCTTCTTATTTTTGAGAAATATACAAACAGAGAAATATTCTAATTACTTACTCTTGATGGTGAATAATGAAAATGGGCAGGGACACAGGGGCCAAGTTGGCAATGAGGACATTGCCCTGTACCCTTTGCCTCAGTTTTCAGGAGGATAGAACAAAGACAGATGTACATGGAATGAGGAAACTCTACAAAACATATATTAGGGATCTCACATGATATCTACAAGGCTGGGCAAAGATCAGTCAGCCAACTCTTTATATTTTACATTATTATTAGTATTATTATTGAGACAGAGCCTCGCTCTGTCTCCCAGGCCGGAGTGCAGTGGCGCAATCTCGGCTCACTGCAACCTTCGCCTCCAGGGTTCAAGCGTTCTCCTACCTCAGCCTCCTGAGTAGCTGGGATTACAGGCGCATGCCACCACATCCAGCTAATTTTTCTATTTTTAGTAGATATGGGGTTTCGCCATGTTGGCCAGGCTGGTCTCAAACTCCTGACCTCAGGTGATCCGCCCACCTCGGCCTTGCAAAGTGCTAGGATTACAGGCATGAGCCACCGTGCCTGCCTGCATTTTATCTTATTTTTAAACTTAATTTGTTTTTAAAAACTGGGAACACATCCTAGTGGTTCAAAATTCAAAAGATAACAAAGGGTATACATTTAAAAATCTTTAACCCCCTCTCTTACCAACTACTTGCTTCTCTCCCACCAGAAGCAGTTTCTAATGCATTATTCTAGAGACATTACACAGACACACATAAACACACAAATAAACACACACACACACACACACACACACAGAGCAATATGTAAATGACCTTGTCAATCATTGGTTATCACTGGATTAAAAATTCGCTTTTCACTTTATAACTGAATACTATTTTATTGCATTAATGTGTCATAATTACTTAGTCGTGAATATTTTGTGTGTTTTTCATTTTTCTTGCTATTATGAATAATGCTTTAAGGATTAACTTTATACACATTTGGTCCTCTGCCCTGCTCCCTTTCCTCTTTTCATGCACTTTTAGTTGATTAGATTATATTTCTTAGTGTTTATACTATTCAATGTACTTATACCTGTATCACCATATTTGTCTGGTTTAGGTGGTATCTTTTGACCTCAGTCATTAAGGATAAGAAAATCAACATATTTACATTACCTCCCACCTTGTTTTTCTTTCCTCTTCCAATTGTTATTCATTGTATAATTGCTTCTCCATCTGAGTGTGTATCACCATTACATTCATTCTGTAAACATAATCACCACATTTGTTTTCGTCTTAGTCCTAAATGTACATAGATTTGACACTAATTACTATGCTTTTGCCATAGTTTCTCTCTTCCTTGTGCTTCTGCCATTTTTGCTTTCATCTCTGTGACTGCTAAATTTCTTTTTTCACATTCTTCACAGAAGCCTCACAGATCACATTTCTTCTCATTCTTATTTTCCCATTCCTTTATTGAGGTCTTGCTTACTTGTTTTATTAAAACTTTCAAATTCATATGAAATATTTGGTGAAAATTTTCATCTACTTTATGGTAACATTTTTCAGATGAGTTTTCATCATCTGCCATTTAGTTTTCATGTCCCTTTTCTCTCTTTTTCATGTATAATTTGTGTTTACCTTGTATGCCAGTTTCATTTTAATTCACCATATTTAGGAAATATCAGGTTTTCTCAAATCAGTTATTTGCAGATAGTTCTTCTAAGATTAGGGCCAGCGTTGTCTTCCGTAATGTCAACAATTTTCCTTGTGGCCCAAGCCATTACAAAGAGGTAGCTGGGGCTTTGCAAGACAGTTGGGGCTCTCTCCTGCTACTCAGGGGCAGGGTCAACTATAATGTTACCAAGCGAACAGGTTGCTTCCTGCAAACATGACCTGTCTCTGTGATTTCTTTATCTCAATCTCTTTCTGCTTCTTATAACCCATAGGGTCCATTGAGGTGCTGTCAACTTATGCATGCTTCTTATTTTTGAGAAATATACAGTCTCTCTCTTTTTGGAATTTGGTGTTGCCGAGTGACTGACTCGAGAGTGCAGCTAGGGAGTTTCTGGAAAATTAACTGAACAGATTATAAAGTATAAAACCAATTTACAAATCCAAGGAGACACTCTCTGTGAAGGAATCAGAACCCAGAATACTGAGAAGCTTGGTTTGGACAGAGCCTCTAGTAAGGCCCACAATGGCAAACAACTCCATGTTCTCTGCCATCCTTCCTGAACGTTCTTACTACACAGTACAGGGAGCAAAGGAACTCAAAACAGTTTCTTCCTGTTCTTGCAACTAAGCTCATGCCAAATAAGAGGAAAATGGAGGACATTGAAGATGCTTTAATCACATCCCACTGCATCTGTAGGTGAAGTAGATTTCCATTATTAATTTTTATACCATTCATCACACTCCATTGTAAATTCCTGTTTTCTTTGACTATATTTTCTACTAGATAATAAGCTGTATTAACACAAGAATGGTGTCTGTTTTGTTTACTATTGAATCTCCATCTGCCTGGCACATAATTAGTGCTCAATGCCTACTCTATTTGATCATCGAGGCCTGAAGCTGCAGTTCTGGTTCTGGAGAGTAGTTTGTGCTTATCTACATGTTTTTCAAATGGCTTCAATAAATGTGCATTATTTTTGCAAAGATACAATTTGTTTTTAAAAAATCTAAAACCGTATTTACTGTATGGTCCTAACTAATTTAAGCTTTAAGATGCATAAAAAAGACTAAAATATTACACACTCAGTATATTGCTGTTCCTTGGGGTCCTGTTCTCAAGTCTCTTCTCTTTCCAGGAATCTCATCCACTGCCATCGTTTCAATTATCATCTATATATTAATGACTCACAAGTCTATATATCTTGAGTTCAGGATTAATTTATTTGAAGCCTACAGATTACATATCTCACAGATATTTCATGCTCAACATATTTGAAATTGGAGCCATTATTCCCTGCTCCTACAACAAAACTATTCCCCCACCCGTATTCCCTGTCTCCATGAAAACAACCATCATCCACCCAGTTGCACATGCCAGAACCCTAATCATTGTTGACTCTTCCATCTTTTTCACTCTATATTGCCAGCTTGTCACAAAGCCCTGTTGATTCTACCTCATTAATGTTTTTGAATAAATATTAATATGTATCAAAACAATACATACACTTGACAAAAACTCTATACTACAGAATTTATAATAAAAACGATTTTCCCTTTTGAATTTGCCTAGACTCAGTATCACTTTCTAGAATGCCAAACTTTTCTCAACTTTTCTGATTTTTAACTCCTTATGATGCAGTGGTTCTCAATAGGAGTGATATTGCTCCCTAGGGGACATTTGTCACTGTTCAAAGACATTTTTTGTTGTCACAACTGGGGGAAAGAGTGCTACTGGTGTCTTGAAAGCAGAGACCAGGGATCCTACAATGCACAGGACAGTCCCTGGCTTAAAATGTTAATAGTGCCTGGGAAACCCTGTTCTTGTGGTTATCTTCAAGACTCTTAAAATACACTTGTATTCCTAACAAATTTTTGATATGAAAATAAGACACTTTAGCTCATTTATATTATCATACTTTCTCCCCCCTCTTATTCCCATTTTTTATAGCATTATTATTATTTTAGTTTAATCATGCAGTCCATAGATACTTCTTGAGCACCATTGTGTGCCATGCACTATTCAAAACATTTGAAATTTGGTAGTGAGCAGAGGTAGCCTTTATTAAGCTTGCTTTCCTGTGAAAGAAGTAGGCAATAAAAATAAAACATATAAAGTAGCTAAATTTAACTTTAAATAATATACATAAAACTTTATTTTATTTCATAAACTTCCGCTAGTATTTCTTTACTTTGCACTTTGTAAAATGAGGATATCCATTCCACTATTCTTTCTTCTGCCTTTTATCACCTTCTATGACACATTCTGTTAGCTACACTGAATCTCATGTCTACTTATAATCTCATCCCCACAGGTGATATGTGAATCAGTTTCTAAAACTATAGAAGATGAGTTCAAGTGCTAGGACACTACTTGGCTCAGCAATGAGCAGCATTTACGTAGTCATAATAATCTAAACACACTTCATTGTTCTCAATGTCTAGAGTTGAAAGCAGAAAGTTTTAATGGGAGAAACACCTGGTTGTTACAGAACAGAATATAAAAGTAAACTGGAACTTAGCTGCATGCAGATGGTTATATAAAGCCAGAAGCTCAACTGCATTCTCTCCATTAGAAAGGCAAGCTCCCTTTGATTTTATGATCCCATGAAGGTACCTTTTTGAGGATAATATCACGTGACTAGTGTTCAGATATCTCAGATACTTTCACAAGTTCAACCTAAGCCTTTCTTGGGATGTAGAAGGGTTGCTTTTATATCTATTTGGTCACTTCAGACTTCTCTGGGAGCCATGTAACCATCGTCTACTTATGTACTATCTTCTGGGGTAGTATAGCTAGGGGCAAGGTAGAAATAAACTATATCACATTATGAATGCATCTTACCCCAGGAATATTTACCTGCATCACTCTTAGTAACTTGGGAGCTAGTTCAAGCCTGCCCCATCTTATGTGCCCAGGTCAGATTCAACAGACACCTGGGATTAGGTTATGATTTAATCGAGGCCACTATAGTTTAGAAATATTCCACCTCAAGGCCCTTGAGTCACGTAAGGGGGACTATTCTTACATTCCAGACGTAATAGATTATTTTTCCTTATATTCCATCAAAATGCTGAATTCATTCTGTATCTTAATTTGCTTCACTTTTGGAGCAAATACACATTTTTGTTTTCTTTTGTTCATCTGTTGTCTATTGTTGCATTTAAAAAAAACACTCCAAAACTCAGTGACTTTAAATAGCCATCTTATTTGCTGGTTATTTTGTGGATTGGTAGCTCCTATTGGGCATATCTGGTTGGTTCTTCTGCTAGTCTTGCCTGAGGTTATTCGTGTTGCTGGAGTCAGCTGGCAGATTAGCAGTCCTGTAGCTAGGACTGCTATATCCAGAAAATTAAAATACAGTATGCCCAGATTAATTTGAATTCAAGATGAACAATTAATATTTTTAAAGTATGTCTCATACAATATTTGGAAAACACATACACAAAAAATTTATTTGATGTTCAGCTGAAATTCACATTTAACTGGGATTCCTATATTTTATCTGACAATTCTTTCTAGGATGCCTCAGTTGAAACATTTCATCTCTGTTCTATGTGGTCTCACCCTACACAGGTTAGCCTGGGCAGCTCCACACATGGTGGTTTCAGAGCAGAAAGAGTGCAAGCCTCACTGAAAATGCTCTGTCCAGGCCTACTCTTTTGTCATGTTTCCTAACATTTAAACTGGTCAAAGCAAATCACGTGCCCAGGCCCAGAGTCAATGTGGGAGGGGACTATACAATGGCATGGATACAGGGAGGCATGGTTTATTGAGGGTCATTACTGTAATATTTTCTTAGATGATCATCTAATTGTTTTTCTTCCCTTACTTGCTTTTATCACACCCTCTAGTTTTTCTAACCTCTCATTTTCTAACCTCTCAATTCCTTTTACCAAGTCTCCTTTTATTCATTAGTTCATCCACTACCCTAAATCTTCTATCATATTGCTCCACTTTGGCCTAATCAGGACCTGTTATTTGACCATCACCTTAAAAGTAACATTTATTACTTTTCCAAGTTGGGATCACTATTTCCTGGATTCCATGTGTACTTTTCAATTGATTACTACCTCATTTTGTGGGAGTCATGTTCAAACAATTTTCTAAGGAAAACTCTACAGGAGGTAAACTTTCTAAGTAATTACAGTCCTGAAGACATCTTTACTGTCACTATATACCTGCTTGATAGTATGTTTAGGAATAGAATACTAGAGAAAAGTATATTCTCTAAGGATTTCAAGGCATTTATACATCGACATTTATCATCAAGTATTATGACTAGGAAGTCTGATGCCAGTTTGATTTGTAGGTGGCATTCCCCTTATCCTGGGAAGCTTTTAGGTCTCCTTTCAGTCCTTATTATCCTAAAATTTCTTGAGAATATGTCTAGGTGATGGAATTTTTTAAATTAATTGTATTGGGTACACAATACATCTTTAGTTTTAATTTTAAAAAAAGATATATAGAGAAAAAACAATGAGGATCTATGTATACATCATCCATAATTAGCAATGTTAATGTTTTCTTTATATTTGTTTATAATCTTTTTCTTAATAGATAAAATTAAATTGTATATATTGTTGGAGTCACATTTTCCACCAGCCATTCCCAGAGGCAATTGATATTGCAAAACTGATGTACATCTGTCAGTGTCCATTTTAAATACTGCTATAAATATATGTATAAATATAACACATAGTTTCATATGTTTAAAATTATATAAATGGCATTATACGAAGTCTTTCTGCAAATTGATTATTTCATTCAACATTAGGTTTGTGAAAATTGTCAAGCCTGATACATAGAGATCTAGTTCACTCTTTCTTTTCTTTTTTTTTTTTTTTTGAGACGGAGTTTTGCTCTTGTTGCCCAGGCTGCAGTGCAATGGCGCGATCTTGGCTCACTGCAACCTCTGCTTCCTGGATTCAAGTGATTCTCCTGCCTCAGCCTCCTGAGTAGATGAGATTACAGGCATGCACTACCACACCCGGCTAATTCTATATTTTTAGTAGAGATGGGATTTTCTCCATGTTGGTTGGCTGGTCTCAATTTCCCAACCTCAGGTGATCCGCCCACCTCGGCCTCCCAAAGTGCTGGGATTACAGGCGTGAGCAACCACGCCCAGCCGTTCACTCATTTTTAATGCTTTATAAATCCTATTATATAAATACATGACATACTATTTATTCAGAAACCTCCAGCAAACACCAACCTTACACTGAAACATCGACCATTAAAATCAGAAACAAGACAAATATGTGCTGTATCATCAATACTGTTTTTCTGGAGGTCCCTGACAATGCAATGAGATAAGTAAAAGAAATGAACTAAAAACTATTGAATAGGAAGAGATAAAACTGTCATAATTTGTACAGTGCATTTATCTACTTAAGAAGTCAGAAAGAAAAAAAAGAGACAATGTAATAAAATTAATAAGAGAGTTCACCAAAAGAGTCTGACTGTAAAATGATAATGCTACATCAACAGCTTTTAGAGAAACCTGCAATAATTGTCTTTTAGTAAATTTATTTACCAATGGGACATGGATAAATAAGTACAAAATTCAAGAGGCACAAAGGACAGAAAAAGACAATTAAATGAGTTATGGATCTTCTCCTTGCAGATCTAATATATAATACATGCTAGGAGCCAAAAAAAACCAAAAAAACAAAAAACACAGCAATCATTTCTTTGTGCATCATTCCAGAGATACTCCACACTATATTTAGGAAAAGTATAATTACATAAAACAGTATATAGTGTTACAGGATATACAATATTTACAATTATATACACAGTACACTGTTCTGAAACTTTTCTTGTACAGATATACTAATTTGGGAGATGGGAGAGACCAGTGCCCAGTTTGCCATGGTGCAAAGGCCGGCAGGATGAGAGTTCCTAAGCTTCCCGTGGGCCAGAATATGTCCTGAGAACATACCT
>NW_012103812.1:0-1285 GCF_000951045.1 Mandrillus leucophaeus
CAATCTTGGCTCACTGCAACCTCTGCCTCCCAGGTTCAAGCCATTCTCCTGCCTCAGCCTTCTGAGTAGCTGGGATTACAGGCACCTACCACCAAGTCCAGCTAATTTTTGTATTTTTAGTAGAGACGGGCTTTTGCCATGTTGGCCAGGCTGGTCTCGAACTCCTGACTTCGTGATCTGCCTGCCTCTGCCTCTGAAAATGTTGGGATTACAGGCGTGAGCCACCGTGCCCAGCCAGAAGTTGTTTCTTAATGCTAGGAGAGTGTGGCTTGGGGAAGTAATTTCTCCACTGTTATTTGAAGAATAATTCAGAGGTCAGTGAAAGAGAAGGGCCTTCTAAGAAAAGGAGCAGTTTGAGCTGAGGCATGCAGGCAGTAAAGAGAGTGGGATGTTTCAAGGACAATTGTTGATGATATTATGGATCTTTTGAAAATATCATGGTTTATACCACTTGGGGAGTAATAAGATTTCTTCTAAACCTGACCCAAGGATATTTGACACCAAGGATTTGTGTGGGTTTTTTGTTCTTTTTATGTATTTATTTTTTCTGTAGAGTTGCGGGTCTCACTATGCTGCCCAAGCTGGTCTTGAACTACTGGCCTCAAGCCATCCTCCTGCTTTGGCCTCTCAAGTTGTTGGGGTTACAGGTGTGATTCACCATGTCCGGTCAACACCAAGGATATTTAACAACAAACATATAATAAGAATTATGTCAATATCAGTGAATTTTCTTGGAAAGTATTTTATGAGTCAAATTTTATTGATTCAGTTTAATTCCATGATTAATGCATGCACAATAAAACTCTTGAATACACTGTGGGGCAGCAAAACTCTACCTCCATCCTCTTAGGGTCCTGTCTGGGCCTGGAAATCACATTGACATAAGACAAATTAACAGGAGAAAAGCATAGAAATTTATTTAATGTAAGTTTTAAATGGCACCAGAGCCCTCATAAAGAAATGAAGACACAAAGAAGCAGTGAGAGTCAATCACTTATATACTGAATTGGACTTTGGACAAAGAATAGTAACTGTGAAAATGTGATAAGGCAAAAGAGTTTGGACTAGGGTAGCTCATTGGGTAGAGAAGTGACTAGGAAGATAAGGGTTAGTTTTAAAAGGTTCCTTTGTACAGAATTTTCTTCCTGTTCTTGATAATAAGAATGTTTGTTGGTTTATAGAGAGGGCATCTTTCACATAGGAACTTCATCTCTTGCTTTTAAGAAACAAAATGAAGGTCAGAGTGATCTTGTATTCGCTGTTGTTGTTTTTTTTTTTTTTTTTT
>NW_012103812.1:3933-4238 GCF_000951045.1 Mandrillus leucophaeus
TTTGTTTGTTTGTTTGTTTAAGTTTATAGAATGAAAATCCAGAGGTTAGGAAACAAGATCTATGTAATTGATCTGATTGTTGCAAAGCCTCTCTAAGGTCTTTTCTTGGATGAAAAATAATATATGTAAGTGTAGCACTCAATATTTATTTGATAATGTTCCTCACTGCAGTATGACTGAACTTATAAATTATTTGGTTTTTTTTGTTGTTTTTTGTTTTTTCCAGATGGAGTCTCGCTCTGTTGCCAAGGCTGTAGTACAATGATGTGATCTCAGCTCACTGCAACCTCTGCCTCCCAGGTTCA
>NW_012103813.1:0-381 GCF_000951045.1 Mandrillus leucophaeus
GAGTTTTTCAGTTTGAAGATCATGAAGGTTTCAAAGAGTGAAATACGGTCCCGCACTTTGTGAGACTCAGATGGAGTCATGCTGCAGAAACACTAAAGGATAAAATGATGTGTGAAAAACAATTTTGGCAAACTTGAGTGTAATTCCAGCTGATGTATCATAGAAACCATTTAAATAGTATCAATCTCAATAAGATGTTCAATGACAGTTGTTGGTGAAGTCCTTAAGAATTAAGTGCTTTTGTAAACATTATTTAATTAGAATCATTTCTTTCTTTTCGTATTTTGGGGGACATGCTTCAAACCTGCACACTGTCAACCTCCTGGAATGGAGAAGATCTGAAACAGTATCTCCAACTTCCTGTCAGCCTTCAATTCCCCT
>NW_012103813.1:3311-3721 GCF_000951045.1 Mandrillus leucophaeus
TTTTTTTTTTAGATGGAGTCTTGCTCTGTTGCCAGGCTGCAGGGCTGCAGTGCAGTCACACGATCTCGGCTCACTGCAACCTCCACCTCCTGGGTTCAAGTGATTCTCGTGCCTCAGCCTCCTGAGTAGCTGGAATTACCGGCACCTGCCACTATGTCCGGCTAAGTTTTGTATTTTTAGTAGAGATGGGGTTTCACCACGTTGACCAGGCTGGTCTCAATCTCCTGACCTTGTGATCTGCCCGCCTCGGCTTCCCAAAGTGCTGGGATTACAGGCATGAGCCACTGCGCCCGGCCAATACATTTTCTTTTCTATTCATGGAGTTAGGACAACCAAACAAATGGGGAAAAAAAGAGATATCTCAATAGAAACAAACATGGAAGAACAATCATCCTTTTACATCCATTAGA
>NW_012103813.1:3891-4466 GCF_000951045.1 Mandrillus leucophaeus
CCAGGATGGTCTACGATCTCCTCACCTTGTGATCCGCCCGTCTCGGCCTCCCAAAGTGCTGGGATTACAGGCTTGAGCCACCGCGCCCGGCCTAGAAATAGATTCTGTGAGAGGCATGTTTTAATTGAGAGCTCGGGCTGACTCAGCTGGACCTGGTGGAAATTCGCCTGAGCAGGGAGTCCAGGCACTGTATTCAAGAAGCGACAGAACCTCCGCAGGGTCTTCAAAGCAGCTCGATGGTCAACAAGTGGACCCTGAAAAAAAGAAAGAAAAGCAGCTGAAGAAGGTTCTGAGTAGCTCCTTGGGATATGATTTACGCTGAGGTGTTAAACCGATTCTGATTGAAGACTCGTTTCCATTGGAGAAGTCTTTCTGTCCCTTGCCATTTCAAATTCACGCAGGTGTGAGCCACTGTGCCCGGCCTCTGAGAGGCTTTAGATGGCAAAAAGATGAAGTACTCTAAGGTTATACAATAGTTCTATAAATGTGGGAGGTTTGAGCTTTTATTTTTCAGCTCATTGTCGTTCCCCAAAAGAGTGAACAATAAAAATGCTCCGCCCGTCACACCTGATGAG
>NW_012103814.1:0-2159 GCF_000951045.1 Mandrillus leucophaeus
TTTTAATTCATCTTGAGTTAGTTTTTGTATAAGGCATATGGAAGGGGTCTGGTTTCTGTTGTCTGCATATGGCTAGCCAGTTTTCTCAGCACCATTTATTAAATAGGAAAATCTTTCCGCATTGTTTGTTTTTGTCAGATTTGTTGAATATCAAATGGTTGTAGGTGTGTAGTCTTATTTCTGGGTCCTCTATTTTGTTCCATTAGTCTATGTGTCTGTTCTTGCACCAGTACCATGCTGTTTTAGTTACTGTAGCCTTGTAGTATAGTTTGAAGTTGGGTAGCATGATGCCTCCAGAATTGTTCTTTTTGCTTAAGATTGTCTTGGCTATTTGGGCTCTTTTTTGGTTCCATATGAGTTTTAAAATAGTTTTTGTCTAATTCCTTGGAGAATGTCAATGACACTTCAATGGGAATAGCATTGAATCCATAAACTGCTTTGGGCACTATGCCCATTTTCATGATATAGATTCTTCCAATCCATGAACATGGAATACCTGTCTATTTGTTCGTGTATTTTCTGACTTTTTTAGGCATGGTTTGTAGTTCTTGAAGAGGTCCTTCACTTCCCTTGTTAACTGTATTCCTAGATATTTTATTCTTTTTGTGACAATTGTGAATGGGAGTTACTTCATGATTTGGCTCTTGGCTTGCCTGTCATTGGTGTATCAGAATGCTAGCAGTTTTTACACATTGATTTTATATCCTAAGAATTTGCTGAAGTTGCTTATCAGTTTAAAAAGCTTTTGGGCCGAGACAATGGGGTTTTCTAGATATAGGATCATGTCATCTTCAAACAAAGAGAGTCTTACTTTCTCTCTTTCTATTTGAATACACTTTATTTCTCTCTCTTGCCTGATTGCACTGGCCAGAACTTCCAATACAATGTTGAATAGGATTGTTGAATGAAGACATCCTTTTCTTGTGCCAGTTTTCCAGGCGAATGCTTCCAGCTTTTGCCCATGCATTATGATATTGGCTGCGGGTCTGTCAATGTATGGCTCTTTTTTATTTTGAGGTATGTTCTTTCAACACCTATTTTATTGAGCATTTTTAAAATGAAGGGATGTTGAATTTTATTGAAGGCCTTTTATGCGTCTATTGAGAAAATCATGCATTTTTTGTCTTTAGCACTGTTTATTTGATAAGTCACATTTATTGATTTGCACATGTTGAAACAGCCTTGCTTCCCAGGGATGAAGCCTACCTTATCATGGCAGATAAGCTTTTTTATGTGCTGCTGGATTTGGCTTGCCAGTATTTTATCGAGCATTTTTACATCTATGTTTGTCAAGTATCTTGGCCTGAAGTTTTCGTTTTTGTTGTATTTCTGCCAGGTTTTGGTATCAGGAGTATGCTGGCCTCACAGAATGAGTTAGGGAGGAGTACCTCCTACTAAATTTTTTGGAATAGTTTCCGTAGAAACGGTACCAGCTCTTCTTTGTACCTGTGTTAGAATTTAGTTGTGAATCTGTCTGGTCCTGCACAATTTTTTTGCTGGTAGGCTGCTTATTATTGCTTCAATTTCAGAACTTGTTATTGGTCTATTCAGGAATTCATTTTTTCCTGGTTAAGTTTTGTGAGGGTGTATGGGTCCAGGAATGTACCTATTTCTTTTATATTTTGTGGTTTATTTGCATAGAGGTGTTTGTAGCATTCTCTAATGTTTATTTGTATTTCTGTGGGGTCAGTGATTATATCCCCCTTATCATTTCTAATTATGTGTATTTGAATCTTCTCTTTTGTTTTTTATTAGTCTCACTAGTGATCCATTTTTTTTTTAATTCAAAAAAAAAAAAAAAAAAAAACTCCTGGATTGATATGGTTTCGCTATGTCCCTACCCAGATATTATGTTGAATTGTAACTCCCATAATTCCCACGTGTTGTGGGAGGGACCCAGTGGGAGATAATTGAATCATGTGATTACTTACCCCCATACTGTTCTTGTGGTAGGGAATGTGTCTCACAAGAAATCTGATGTTTTTATAAAGAGTTTTCCCTTTTGATTGGTTCTCATTCTTTCTTGTCTGCCACCATGTAAGACATGCCATTTGCCTCCTCCATGACTGTGAGACCTTTCCAGCCTGTGGAACTGTGAGTCCTTATACCTTTTCTTTTTTTTTTTTTTTTTAAATAAATTATCCAGTTATGGGTATGTC
>NW_012103814.1:2209-3338 GCF_000951045.1 Mandrillus leucophaeus
TTTCGCTATGTCCCTACCCAGATATTATGTTGAATTGTAACTCCCATAATTCCCACGTGTTGTGGGAGGGACCCAGTGGGAGATAATTGAATCATATGATTACTTACCCCCATACTGTTCTTGTGGTAGAGAATGCGTCTCACAAGAGATCTGATGTTTTTATAAAGAGTTTTCCCTTTTGATTGGTTCTCATTCTCTCTTGCCTGCCACCATGTAAGACATGTCATTTGCCTCCTCCATGACTGTGAGACCTTTCCAGCCTTGTGGAACTGTGAGTCCTTATACCTTTTCTTTCTTTTTTTTTTTTTTAATAAATTATCCAGTTATGGGTATGTCTTTATCAGTGCCATGAAAACAGACTAATGCATGCATTCATTGAGTTTTTGAAGGGGTGTGTGTGTGTGTGTGTGTGTGTGTGTGTGTGTGTGTGTCTCCTTCAGTTCAGCTCTGATCTTGGTTATTTCTTGTCTTTGCTAGTTTGGAGGTTTGTTTGCTCTTGGTTCTCTAGTTCTTTTAGTTGTGATGTTAGGTTGTTAACCTGAGATCTTTCTAGCTTTTTGATGTGTGCATTTAGTGCTATAAATTTCCCTCTTAATACTGCTTTAACTGCGTCCCAGAGATTCTGGTACATTGTACCTTTGTTCTCATTAGTTTCAAACAACTTCTTGATTTCTGCATTAATTTCATTATTTACCCAAGAGTCACTCAGTAGTAGATTGCTTATGTAGTTGTGTGACTTTGAGTGAATTCCTTAATCTTGAGTTCTAAATTGATTGTGTTGTGGTCTGAGAAACTGTTTACATAATTTCATTTATTTTGAATTTGCTGAGGAGTCTTTTACTTCTGATTATGTGATCAAATATAGAGTAAGAACCATGCGGCAATGACAAGAATGTATATTCTGTTGTTTTGGGGTGGAAAATTTTGTAGACATTGATCAAGTCCACTTGATCCAGAGCTGAGTTTGTGACCTGAGTATCTTTGTTAATTTTCCATCTTGATGATCTTTCTAATACTGTCAATGGGGTGTTAAAATCTTAAAATCTCCCACTCTTATTGTGAGGGGCATAAGTCTCTTTGAAGGTCTCTAAGAATTTGCTTTATGAATCTGGGTGCTCCTGTATTGGGT
>NW_012103815.1:0-303 GCF_000951045.1 Mandrillus leucophaeus
AATGTTAAGAATAGGGAAAACTGGGTTAGGGATATCCATACATTTTCTGTACAAACTTTACAATTTTTTGACAAATCTAAAACTATCCTAAAATATGTTTATATTTTTAAAATAACAGGATGCAATGAACAGTTAGGCAACGTAAACAAGTTGATAATTGTCTGAACGAAGGAAGAATCAGTAAAACAAATGTGAAGACAGAGTCAAGTAGGTTTAACATGGTTTGATGACTGATATGATTTGGCCATGTTCCCACCTAAGTCTCATCTTGAATTGTAGTTCCCATAATCCCCATGTGTCATG
>NW_012103815.1:353-2744 GCF_000951045.1 Mandrillus leucophaeus
GCAAGGAGTAAATCACAAAGGATCTCTTATGCAATGCTAGGGATTTGCATTTTATCATAATTGCAAAAAGGAGTTTTAAGGGAGTTGCAGGATTATTCTGGGAATAGGGAGGCCAAAGGGTACAAAGTTATACAGATGAAAAAGTCTAGATATCAGCCAGGCGTGGTGGCTTATGCCTGTAATTCCAGTACTTTGGGAGGCCAAGGCAGGTGGATCACAAGGTCAGGAGTTTAAGACCAGTCTGGCCAACATGGTGAAACCCCATCTCTACTAAAAATACAAAAATTAGTCAGGTGTGGTGGTGTGCGCCTGTAATCCCAGCTACTCAGGAGGCTAAGGCAGGAGAATCTCATGAACCTGAAAGGCGGAGCTTGCAGTGAGCCAAGATAACGCCAGTGCACTCCAGACTGGGCGACACAGCAAACCTCCATCTCCAAAAAAAAAAGTCTGGATATCTAACACACAGCATGAGGACTATAATTAATAATATTTCATTGTGTACCAGAAATTTTCTAAGACAGTAGACAGATGTTAAGTGTTCTTATCTTTTTTTAAAAAAAGGTAATTATGTGAGATGATGAATGTGTTAATTGGCTTGATTGTAGTAGTCATTTATGTATAGCAAAACATCATGTTGTACACCTTATAATATATAATAACAATTTTTGAATGTTTTCTTTATAAATATGTGTGTGTGTGTATATATCTATCTATAGAGAGAGAGAGAGAGAGAGAGAGAGAGAGTTGAGCATCTTGTAGTGCCCGAAAATAAAATTGTCAAAAAACAAAGTAAACATAAAATAAAAGTATGTCAAAGTGCTATAGGAGCCAGTCTGAAAGCTCACCCAATCGAGTGGCCAAACCTGGAACAATTTGACCACCAAAATAAAGAGTGTATTATTGAATTATAACCAAAATATTAAATACATATTCGTGAGACTTTGTACTTATCTATCTCAGTAATTATACTGATATAAATCTTTTACTAAATACATGAATATATCAATAAAGAGGAAGAGACATATGTTCCTTACAGAGGAATTTGAAACAGTTTATGGAGATACTCTGTTCTCAAAGAGTTGAAGCTTAACTCGCCATTCCCCAATGTGAGCTGCACTTACTGACTTTCTTCCAAATAATGGGCTATGAAAAGGCAGTCAAAACTAGTTTTATAGTTGAGGAACACCACATGGAACAGATGATAAAGTTTAGCATCACGGGTGATGTCATATTAATAGCATGTATCCATAATATCTGATGAGAAAGGTATCTGATCTCTTTAATTTGGAGGTTCTTTCTCCAAATCCCTAACTGCAGTCTACTCATGGAAAAAAACATTTAAAAAAATTGAGGGATATTTGAAAAAATACCTGACTACTCCTTAAAACTTGTCCAGGTAATGAAAAATGAGGAATAACTAATTTTCCTTAATCTTTTCTGATCTGTTACAGAAGAGACTAAGGGCAGTTATTTTTTCCCACATTTAATGATTGTGTTTTCTTAGTCTGTTCTGTTACAGATCAGAAGAGACTAAGGAAATACAATCACTAAATGTGATGTTATATCCTAGATGAGATTCTGGAACAGGAAAAGAATACCAGTGGTAAAACTAGTGAAATCACAATGAAGTGTGGTGTTTAATTAATGGTAATATGCCAGTGTTTGTTTGGTAGTTTTGAAAAATGTACCCAGGTAATGTAAAATGTTAAGAATAGGGAAAACTGGGTTAGGGATATCCATACATTTTCTGTACAAACTTTACAATTTTTTGACAAATCTAAAACTATCCTAAAATACGTTTATATTTTTAAAATAGCAGGATGCAATGAACAGTTAGGCAACGTAAACAAGTTGATAATTGTCTGAACGAAGGAAGAATCAGCAAAACAAACGTGGAGACAGAGTCAAGTAGGTTTAACATGGTTTAATGACTGATATGATTTGGCCATGTTCCCACCTAAGTCTCATCTTGAATTGTAGTTCCCATAATCCCCATGTGTCATGAGAGGGACCCGGTGGGGAGGTAATTGAATCATGGGTGTGGTTACCCTCATGCTGTTCTCGTGATAATAAGTTCTCACAAGGTCTGATGGTTTTATAAGGGATTTTTCTCCCTTTTGCTCAGTACTTCTCCTTGCTGCTGCCATGTGAAGAAGGATGTGTTTACTTCTCCTTCTGCCATGATTGTAGGTTGCCTGAGGCCTCCCCAGCCATGTGGAACTGTGAGTCAATTAAACCTCTTTCCTTTATAAAATACGCAGTCTTGGGTATGTCTTTATTAGCAGCATGAGAACAGACTAATACAGTGACTATGTTAGGGGAAATAGGAGGCTGGTGAAGGAAAGAGGGGACAAAGATCACAGTGTTGGTGAGTGGCAGATCAAGTCACCA
>NW_012103815.1:5654-7361 GCF_000951045.1 Mandrillus leucophaeus
AGAAAGAAAGAAAGAAAGAAAGAAAGAAAGAAAGAAAGACAGACAGAAAGAGAAAGAGAGAAAGAGAGAAAGAGAGAGAGAGGGAGGGAGGGAGGGAGGGAGGGAGGGAGGAAGGAAGGAAGGAAGGAAGGAAGGAAGGAAGGAAGGAAGGAAGGAAGGAAGGAAAAAGCTAACGTAAGAGCAGTTTCAGAAGCTTCCTATAAATTGAACATAAAATAAGGAAAAATTACACCAATACAAGGAAAGAGAAAGGGCAGGTAGTTGATCCCACATGTGATATAAACCATCATATGGCAGCAATAGTAGCAGTAGGCACAGGCACTTATTAACCCCTTGTTGTCCCGGCCTGAGCTATGAGCCTTATGTAAAGGCATTATCCTCTTTATTCCTCGTAACAACTCCGTGAAGTATCTACAGGTCCACAGTCCCTAATTCATCATTTCAAACCCCACAGAGGGGTTTGTTTTGTTTTTGTTTTGTTTCAGAAGTTTTTTGTTTATTTCATTTTGTAACTCATTTGACAGCAAAATCTGTCAAGAGATGATTTAAGGATAATTATTTTCTCTACATGATATGTTTTGCTGAAGAATTATTGGTGTGATTAAAGCATGTTGTGCCAGGCACCACTGGGCTTTCTGAACTGCATCATATAACTTTTTAAAAATTTACAAAAAAAATTGAGTTTTAAAACCCATCCAGCCTGAGGGTATTTGGAGGAAAAATTATGAAAATTGATGGTCATAAATGTGAAGTTTAGCTCAAAATCACACGTAGGTTTGAACTGAGGTCTGTCATTCTGCAAAGATTAGACTTTCAGTCATTAAATGACATGCTGGTAATGTTACTATCTTTACAGCTGGCACCAGAATTTATTTTAAGGAAAGAACTATCTTTTTTGGGAAAATATCCTGAAAAGAACTTGTTAGATATGGTATCTCCAGAGTCAAGGTGTCATCTCTTTCTGTTCTAGACAAGGAAAGAAACTGGTTGTTTCATTCCTGGCTGGAGAGCGTAGAAAAGAGAATGAAGAAAGAATAACCAACATTTGTAAGTTTGGCTACTGCTTGGTGGGAAATGACCAAGGAAGACTTCCAGTTAAGAGTAGTTACAAAGGCTGACATGTTTTTAAAATATTTTGTTGACTTGTGTGTGGTGCAATTCCCTCTACCATTTCTTTGCAATCTTATTGACATCTACTATGCCCACAAATGCTTAGAAGGCATGGATTTTGCCCATGTTATCAGGTGCCACTGGATCTAACAGTGTACTTGACTCTGTAGACAAAAGGTCATGACATCCAGGACTTTAGTAAAGGAGACAAATAAGAAAAATGAAAAATTAGAATTTCCAGTTTCATGTGCTATAACAGAGACATGCTTAAGTGCAGGGTTTACATAGATGAGGAGACAACCCTTTCTGTGTGGCAGTATTAAATTAAGAATCCTGGCTTCTTGGAGTTTAATCCAGCGTTCTCATCATGACGTTAAGATTAAGTTCATACACACACACACACAAATCAGCAAATACCATATCTACTAATCTGTTACAAGGAACAAGAAAATTGAAATCTCTGTGCTTCAGTTTCCTTTCTTATAAAAGAGAAATAACAATGCTATCAGGATTTAAATGATGAAAATAAAATACTACAGTGATTGATGAATAGAAACCTTTGAAAAATATTAGTAGTGGCTATAGTGATAATGATGA
>NW_012103816.1:0-1252 GCF_000951045.1 Mandrillus leucophaeus
AAAAAAAAAAAAAAAAAAACCAACAAAAAAGTGTAAGGGCACATACACATTTTCTAGAAAGCAGATGTCTGAACATCCTCTGACATCAAAGGGTAACTCCCCAAGGACTGTCCAGTTATTCTTGTTTTAAATACACTTAGACTGTGTGGCAGATCAGATTACAGTTTGGCAAAAATCCACTCTCTCAGTGTAGTGGCGCGATCTCGGCTCACGGCAACCTCTGCCTCCTGGGTTCAAGCGATTCTCCTGCCTCAGCCTCCCGAGTAGCTGGGACTACAGGTGCCCACTACCACGCCCGGCTAATTTTGTATTTTTAGTAGAAACGGGGTTTCTCCATGTTGGTCAGGCTGGTCTCGAACTCCTGACCTCTGATGATCCACCCACCTTGGCCTCCCAAAGTGTTGGGATTATAAGCATGAGCCACTGCACCCAGCAATGCAGAATGATTCTTGTTCCTGCTTTTCAGTTGAAGAACCTGAATCACAAAGAAGCTAAATAACTTGGCTTAAGGTCATGCAGCTGGTAAGTGGCAGTGCTGGGACTTGAAGACAGGCCTTCTGAATCTAGATCTTGTGCTCTGAACTGCCGTGTTATATGCTATTTTTATTTAGCATGCATGCCACACCGTTCTGCCAAACCCACTGCAGAGGCAATCACTGACCACAGTCTTCGTTCTCGTGGAGCTTAGATGGTGCCTGAGTACTTCTCAGCACAATGCTTCAGGCAGACAGCAACTCAGCTGTCACCAATCTGCCACTCTTGGTTTGTCTGGTTTGTCCACGAGGGGTTTAGGGGAAGATTTCTACCTAGACTGTGAGTCTTTGTCTTTTAATAGGGCAAGTTAAACCATTCACATTTACTGTGATTGCTAACATGGAACTCATTCCTGCCATATAATTTTATGTTCCTTTGTGCTTTCTTGTATTTTTTCCTCCTCTCCCCTCTGCCCTATCCTTTAATGGTTTGGACATTTTTCATTTTATTTTAATTATTATAGAAAGTACTCTTACACTTTTTTTTTTTTTCTTTTGAGACATGGTCTCATTCTGTTGCCCAGGCTGAAGTGCAGTGGCGTGATCTCAGCTCACTGTGGCCTCAACCTCTTGGGCTCAAACAATCCTCCCACCTCAGCCTCCCAAGTAGCTGGGACCACAGGCATGCACCACCATCATGCTTCGCTAATTTTCTTGTTTTTTTAGTAGAGACGGGGGTTTCACCGTGTTAGCCAGGATGGTCTCAATCTCCTGACCTC
>NW_012103816.1:4307-5083 GCF_000951045.1 Mandrillus leucophaeus
TGTGTCAAAAAGAAAAAAAAAGAGAAAATGATCTGGGGGACTGACTCCTAAGCACCTGCCATCACTGTGGGTGAACAGACCCCAAGTAGTCTACTGGTCCCAGAAGATGAGGGACCTCTGGAGCAGACCTGGAACCAAGTCCAGCCAAACTGCAGCAGACACGCAGATGTGTGAACCAGAAAGAAACATTAATGTTTGTCACTGAGCTCTGGGGTGGTTTGTTACACAGCTTTACCACACAAATAGCTGACTGATGTAGAATGTTTACCAGGTTTAGTTCTTTTGAACACTTGTGTGACACAAGTATACCTTGTAAGTCTTCTCAACAAAGGTTATTTTGAAAATTCATTGCATTCCTCTGGTAGATGCTGAGGTTTAAAGAAGAAAAAAAAAATAAAGGAAGTTCATTGTAATAGGAAGTTAGAATGGAACTCTTCCTGTTTCGGATTTGATGGAGGCACTATGATGATAGAAATAGGATAGCAACTCAGGAGAACGTAAAGAGAAAATAAGGCCTGGTGTGGTGGCACACACCTATAGTCCTAGCCACTCGGGAGGCTGAGGCAGGAGAATCACTTGAATCTAGGAGGCGGAGGTTGCAGTGAGCCAAGAATGAGCCACTGCACTCCAGGCTGGGCGACAGGGATCTTATACACATCTAGATGTGTATAAGAGACAGGTGTGCATGTGTGCGCGCATGTGTGCGCATGTGCCTGTGTGCATGTGCCTGTGCATGCATGCATGTGCATGTGTGTAAATATCTCCCATCTCATCTA
>NW_012103816.1:8378-10880 GCF_000951045.1 Mandrillus leucophaeus
TTTTTTTTTTTTTATAATTTTTGTATTTTTGGTAGAGATGGGGTTTTACTACGCTGGCCAGGTTGCTCTTGAATTCCTGGCCTCAAGTGATCTGCCTGCCTTGGCCTCCCAAAGTGCTGGAATTACAGGTGTGAGCCAATGCACCCAGCCTGCTCTTTTCTCTCTTTTCTCTCTTTCTTTCTTTCTTTTGAGACAGAGTCTTGCCGCTCTGTTGCCCGGGCTAGAGTGCAGTGGTGTGATCTCAGCTCACTGCAACCTCTGCCTCCTGGGTTCAAGCCTCCCAAGTTTAAGCGATTCTCCTGTCTCAGCCTCCTGAGTAGCTGGGATTACAGGCATGCACCACCATGCCCGGCTAATTTTTATATTTTTAGTAGAGACGAGGTTTCTTTTTCTGTTTTTTTAATTCTTTCTTTTTTTTTTTTAATTCTTCTAGAAATGGGGTTTCACCATGTTGGTCAGGCTGGTCTTGAACTCCTGGCCTCATGATCTGCTTGCCTGGGACTTCCAAAGTGCTGGGATTACAGGTGTGAGCCACCATGCCCGGTCTCTTTATATTTCTTAATGGCACAAGATGATGCAATAAGTTAACTATGTTTTCCTAAAAATGCATGGTATTTTCATCCTTGATTAAAACCTCTATTTGTCAGTACAGTATCAAGACAGAATTCCTACTGTTTCTCTTCCAACTGTAGGATAATTTTAAAAAATAGAGATTATGGATTAAAAATACTCCATGAAACTCCAACCCAACGTCACGCTTGCCCAGGTTTTGTTGATTCCCTCCCCTTACCCCCAACTCTTGACAAAGGTGACAGTGCGACACTCATCCATTTGTTTGACAAGCACGTCCTGGACTCCATGCTCTTGGGCATTGGGGATAACGTGGTCCCTGCCTTCCCAGAGCTTCTAGCCCAGGAGGAGGGACATACTAAATCAACACACTGAGATAAACTCATAAAGACGAGGAAAGGGAACAGGGCGTGTTATGACAAAACTAGAGAAAGACCTGATTTGGACAGGGAGAATCTGGGAGGGCCTCTCTGAGGAAGTGACGATGAGGCTGGGAACTAAGGGCTGAGTGGAACCAGAGGAAGAGCTGGGGGAGAGTGCTGCAGCCAGGGCGTGCAGCACAGGTAGTGGCCGACTAGGGAAGGCCACGGTGGGCAGAGCCCAGAAGGAGGCCGTGAGGTCACCAGAGGCCAGGCCACATGGGGCCCTGGTGGCTTAGCACTTCCAATCCTTATCATGAGAGCAGGCAACCATTTAATGATCCGATCTGGTGGTGAAACGATTCCGTCTGCCTCCTCTGATCCAGTCTGCCATTCTCTGCCCTGCTCTGTGCTCAGGAAGGAAGATCTCTCCAGCCGTGTCACCTGGGTTCCTGTGCCTTGGGAGTTTGGCCAATGGCAAGCACTGGCAGGGGATGGGAAGACAGGAGGAGAGAGGCTGGAGTATTTCTTTCTCTTCTCTTCCTCCCTGAGGGGCTGTGATGATAGCATCAATGGCTGTCATTTTTGGTCCCTTACAGCTACTGCTCCTGTTGGGCTGCCCCTCTCCCAGGGCCATAGCTCTCACTAGCTTTCAGAAACTTCTCCTGTCTCCCTCTGAGCCCATCAAGCCTTGGGGGTGGGTATAAGGCTCCTGCCCTGGCTAGTCCCTGCATGCAGCATCTTCCCACACAGTTCCTGCAAGCTCCCCACACCTCTGTTAGTGGCATCAACTCCCTTTGGTTAAATCCTTGAGGGAGATCTGCTTCTCACTGGGTTCCCAATGGAGGCAGACGCTGGCAGAGGGACAACAGATTGGCAATCTGCGGAGAACACTGTGGCTGTCTCATGAAGAATGGACGGGAGGATGGGGCATGTGCAGGAGACCAGAGAGGGAGCTACTGCGGGACTCCGGCCGATCAGGCCAGACTCCTCGCTCTCCATCTCTGGCCTTGACTGTCTAGTGACCCTTCATGCCCCAGGAGTGCCACGTGGCTGGGTGCTGCTTTGGGCTGAGTGGATTCCCCAGCACAGGTGCTCAATGCTGACTAAAGTAATGGTTTAAAAGTGGACAGACGAAACACGTTTCTACCAAGGTATGGTGGGCATAGCTTTAACAGAAAAACACATTTTCCAGAGCGGACATGCTTCAAAGAATGCCACACACACCAGGCAAATTTTCTTCTGTGGGAAATCTTGTGGGCATGGCCTTACCCCAGGCAGGGGGATGGATGAGATGACCTCCCCTGTCCCTCTCTCTACTGAATGGGGCAGTCAGATTGCACTTTACAGAGATGAAGGGCTCTGCAACTTCTTCTTTTTTGTGTGTGTGTGTGAAACAGTTTTGCTCTTGTCTCCCAGGCCAGAGTGCAATGGCGTGATCTCAGCTCACCGCAACCTCTGCCTCCTGGGTTCAAGTGATTCTCCTGCCTCAGCCTCCAGAGTAGCTGGGATTACAGGCACATGCCACCATGACCGGCTAATTTTGTACTTTTTTTAGTAGAGATGGGACTTC
>NW_012103817.1:0-503 GCF_000951045.1 Mandrillus leucophaeus
TAAACATGGTCCATTATTAGGAAACATATTAATAAAAATTCTCACAAAAAATAATTCAAAATCTAAAAAGCCATATGATAAGCCTGATGAATGCTGGTTTACGGAACTGATTTTCTAGAAATCAGGTTTATAAAACTGGTTTTCTTTAAAAAGGCAATCATTGGGGAAATAACCCGTTTACTCAGTATTTTTTGTTTTTTTGAGATGGAGTTTTGCTCTTGTTGCCCAGGCTGGAGTGCAATGGCGCGATCTTGGCTCACTGCAACTTCTGCTTCCCGGGTTCAAGCGAGTCTCCTGCCTCAGCCTCCACAGTACCTGGGATTACAGGAACCCGCCACCACGCCCGGCTAATTTTTTTTGGATTTTTAGTAGAAACGGGGTTTCACTATGTTGGCCAGGCTGGTCTCGAACTCCTGACCTCGTGATCTGCCTGCCTCAGTCTCCCAAAGTGCTGGGATTATAGGCATGAGCCACCACACCCGGCCTTCCTCAGTATTTACTAC
>NW_012103817.1:553-2479 GCF_000951045.1 Mandrillus leucophaeus
CTCGAAAAAATACATTTTTAAAAATAATAATAAAATTAAAAAATAAAAATAAATAAACCACCCAGAGCACGCTCTAAAGCAATAGTTAGATGCTGTCAGAAGGATGTGCCCCCCAACACTGGTCCTGAAATCGACCTGCAGCAAGGGCTCCTCTTACCTTATGCTGGGAGTCAGGTGTGGAAGGTGTTCTGCTATGAGTCTCTGCACCTGCTCCCTGGAGGGCTGCATTAGCGCTAAACGCTCCGTCAGAGCAGCTTTGAAAGGCACCATCCCGCCCATGACTCACCATGTCCTAGGAGGGAGACCCAACAGTCAGGCCAGCCAGGTTCGATGTCCTCGATGTTAACATGCCTTACTGCCCCAGGTCTGCACAACATCCACCAACAGGAAGATGCTACCAAGAGCCCGTGCAACAGACAGGCTTTGCTGCTATGAGAGCAAGGCCTTGGAATAAACTTTTGAAGGTTTGTTTGAAAATAACATTAATAGGTCGGGTGCAGTGACTCATGCCTATAATTCTAAAACTTTAGGAAGTTGAGGTGGGCAGATTACCTGAAGACAGGAGTTTGAGACCAGCCTGGCAAACATGGTGAAACCCCATCTCTACTAAAAAATTGCAAAAATTAGCCAAGCATCGTGGTGCACGCCTATAATCCCAGCTGCTTGGGAGGCTGAGGCAGGAGAATTGCTGGAACCTGGGAAGCAGAGGTAACAGTGAGCCGAGATCACGCTACTGCACTCCAGCCTGGACAACAGAGTAAGAATCCATCTCAAAAAACAAAACAAAAAAAAGTCACATAGCCTATCCATAGGGAGTTTTCTTGAAAGCCATAAGCTGCCATAAATCAAGAAAGAGACCAAAGGCTAAATGTTCTTCCACAAAAGGCAGCTGAAAATGAAATGTTGGTTGGGCGTGATGGCTCATGCCTGTAATCCCAGCACTTTGGGAGGCTGAGGTGGGTGGATCACCTGAGGTCAGGAGTTCAAGACCAGCCCAGCCAACACGGTGAAACCCTGTCTCTACTAAAAATTTAAAAAAAAGAAAAAAATTAGCCAGGCATGGTGGCCTGTGTCTGTAATCCCAGCTACCCAGAAGGCTGAGGCAGGAGAACTGCTGGAACACAGGAGGCAGAGGCTACAGTGAGCTGAGATCGTGTCACTTCACTCCAGCCTGGGCGACAGACCAAGACTCTGTCTCAAATATATATATATATTTGATGTTGAACCAGTATTCAATTATTTTTTATCTAATTGTAGCAAGAAAGCAAGCAATAAAGTGGAGAAGTACATAAGACTCTATGGGCACACAGGAAAATGTTTAGCCTTATCTATGAAACAGGGCTTCAGCCTGGACATGGTGGCTCATACCTGTAATCCTAGCACTTTGGGAGGCTAAAGCAGGAGAATTGCTTGAGGCCAGGAGTTCGAGACCAGCCTGGGCAACATAGACATACTGAGTCTCTACTAAAAATAATACAAAAAATTAGCTGGACATGGTGGTACACGCCTGTAATCCCAGCTACTCAGGAGGCTGAGGCAGGAGAATCACTTGAACCCGGGAGGTGGAGGCCACAGTGAGCCAAGATTTCGCCCTTGTACTCTAGCCTGGATGACAGAGCCAGACCCTGATTCTAAAGAAAAAAAAGAAAAGAAAAGAAAAGAAAAGAAAAGAAAAGAAAAGGAGGGAAAGGTATTTGAGCAGAATCTGACAGGTAAGTGGCCCTCTGAGTGGGTTGTCAAAGGGCAGGGCATTGATTTGGCATGTGCTGGGAGGACAGGAAGGGAGGCAGAGACAAGGAGAGAGGCTTGTGATGGCAGAGGGAGGAGCATGAGCAAAGACAAGGAGGAGGAAGCAGATGACCTGCTGGAAGCTATCCCGTGGCTTGGCCCAGGGGCCTGGCAGTGCATCAGGAGTTCAGACTAAGC
>NW_012103817.1:2529-3695 GCF_000951045.1 Mandrillus leucophaeus
TAATCCTAGCACTTTGGGAGGCTGAAGTTGGAGGTTTACTTGAAGCCAGGAGTTCAACACCAATCTGGGCAACATAGCAAGATCCCATCTCTACAGAAGTATTTTAAAAATTAGCCAGGTGTGGTGACACACACCTATAGACCTAGCTACTCAGAAGGGTGAGGTAGAAGGATTGCTTGAGCACATGAGTTTGAGGCTGCAGTGAGCTACAACCATGACACTGCACTGCAGCCTGGATGACAGAGTGAGATCCTGTCTCAAAGTAATACTAATAATAAATAAAAATGAAATGCAAATTTCAGTGTCTAGTAATACTTTTTATGTTTTTTTTTGTTTTTTTGAGAAGGAGTCTTGCTGTGTCACCCAGGCTGGAGTGCAGTAGGGTAATATTGACTCACTGCAACCTCTGCCTCCCAGGTTTAAGCAATTCTCCTGCCTCAGCCTCCCGAGTAGCTGGGATTACAGGTGCCCGCCACCACGCTCAGCTAATTTTTGTATTTTTAGTAGAGATGGGGTTTCAACAAGTTCACCAGGCTGGTTTCGAACTCCTAAGCTCAGTTGATCCAACCTCCTCGGCCTCTCAAAGTGCTGGGATTACAGGTGTGAGTCATCGCATACCACCACAGCCACCGCACCCAGCCAATTAATACAATGTCTTTATTACACAATTTATGCCCTTCATGATCTGGCTCCTATGCCTATGTATTTTACCAACCTCATTCCCCACAAATACACATATATGCACACACATTTTTACACACACACACACTCACATTTTTTTTTGAGTTAGGGCCTCACTCTGTCATCAAGGCTGGAGTGCAGTGGTACAATCTCAGCTCACTGCAACCTCTGCCTCCTTGGCTCAAGCGATCCTCCCACTTCAGCCTCCTGAGCAGCCGGGACTACAGGCATGCATCGCGATGCCCAGCTTATTTTTGTATTTTTAGTAGAGATGGTGTTTTGTCATACTGTCCAGGCTGGTCTTGAACTTTTGGGCTAAAATGGTCCATGCTCCTCGGCCTCCCAAAGTGCTGGGACTACAGGAGTGAGCAACTGTGTCTGGTCACATGTACAATTTATGGCTCAAGGAATACTAAGAACTTGTTTCTTTTTTTCTTTTCTGAGATGGAGTCTTGCTCTGTCACCTAGGCTGGAGTGTAGAGCAG
>NW_012103818.1:0-451 GCF_000951045.1 Mandrillus leucophaeus
AACTTCTTTGTGTTCTGTGAAATCATCTCACAGAGTTACAGGTTTCCCCTCAAGAAGCCTTTCGCTAAGACAGATCTTGTGGAATTCGCCAAGTGATATTTGGAAGCTCGTAGAGGGCTAAGGTGAAAAAGGAAATATCCTCAGATGAAATCTGGAAAGAAGCTTTCTGAGAAACTGCTGTGTGTTCTGTTAATTCATCTCCGAGGGTTACATCTGTATTTCGTGGATCTCTTTGCTAGCCTTATTTCCGGGGAATCTGATAACAGATATTTCAGATCCGTTTGAAGACTTAGGGCCAAAGGAAATATCTTCCGATAACAAAGAGAAAGAAGCTTTGTGAGAAACTTCTCTGTGTTCTGTGAAATCATCTCACAGAGTTTCAGCTTGCCTCTGAAGAAGTCTTTCGCTAAGACTGTTCTTCTGGAATTGGTCAAGTGATATTTGGAAGCCC
>NW_012103818.1:706-1010 GCF_000951045.1 Mandrillus leucophaeus
GTGGAATCTGAGAACAGATATTTCGGATCCCTTTGAAGACTATAGGGCCAAAGGAAATATCCTTCGATAACAAAGAGAAAGAAGTTTTCTGAAAAACTTCTTTGCGTTCTGTGAAATCATCTCACAGAGTTACAGCTTTCCCCTGAAGAAGCTTTTCGCTAAGACACTTCTTGTATAATTGGCAAAGTGATATTTGGAAGCCCATAGAAGGCTACGGAGAAAAAGGTAATATCCTCAGATGAAATCTGGAAGGAAGCCGTTATAGAAACTGCTGAGTGTTCTGTTAATTCATCTCCCAGAGTTA
>NW_012103818.1:1266-1515 GCF_000951045.1 Mandrillus leucophaeus
TAAGACAGTTCTTGTGGAATTGGCAATGCTTTATTTGGAAGCCCGCAGAGGGCGATGGAAAAAAGGAAATATCCCCAGGAGAAATCTGGAAAGAAGCTTTCTGAGAAACTGCTGAGTGTTCTGTTAATTCATCTTACAGATTTACATCTGTATTTCGTCGATCTCTTTGCTAGCCTTATTTCTGTGGAATCTGAGAAAAGATATTTCGGATCCCTTGAAGACTATAGGGCCAAAGGAAATATCCTCCGA
>NW_012103819.1:0-237 GCF_000951045.1 Mandrillus leucophaeus
AACACTAAGCAGTTTCTCAGAAAGCTTCTTTCCAGTTTTAATCGGAGGATATTTCCTGTTTCACCATAGCCCTATATGGGCTTCCAAATATCACTTTGCAAATTCCCCAAGAACTGTCTTAGCGAAAGGCTTCTTGAGGGAAAAGCTGTAACTCTCTGAGATTATTTCACGGAACACAAAGAAGTTTCTCAGAAAGCTTCTTTCTCTTTGTTATCGGAGGATATTTCCTTTGGCCCT
>NW_012103819.1:478-1037 GCF_000951045.1 Mandrillus leucophaeus
AGAAAGCTTCTTTCTCTTTGTTATCGGAGGATATTTCCTTTCGCCGTCTAGTCTTCAAAGGTATTCGAAATATCTGCTCTCTGATTCCACAGAAATAAGGCTAGCAAAGGGATCCAGGAAATGCACATGTAACTCTGTGAGCGTAAATCACACATCACAAAGCAGTTTCTCAGAAATCTTCATTCCATTTTTCCTCTGAGGATATTTTCTTTTTCACCATAGCCCTCTTTGGGCTTCCAAATATCTTTTTGCCCATTCCAAAACAACAGGCTTAGCGAGTGGCTTCTTGAGGGGAAAGCTGTAACTCTCTGAGATAAATTAATCGAACACCAAGCGGTTTCTCAGAAGGCTTCTTTTCGGATTTCACTGGAGGATATTTCCTTTTTCACCATATCCCTCTATTGGCTTCCAAATATCACTTTGCAAATTCCACAAGAACTGTCTTAGCGAAACGCTTCTTGAGGGGAAAACTGTAACTCTGTGAGATGATTTCGCAGAACACAAACAAGTTTCTCAGAAACCTTCTTTTTCTTTGTTATCGGAGGATATTTCCTTTGGC
>NW_012103819.1:1099-1510 GCF_000951045.1 Mandrillus leucophaeus
CTTCAAAGGGATCCGAAATATCTGTTCTCAGATTGCACAGAAATAAGGCCAGCAAAGAGATCCACGAAATACAGATGTAGCTTTGTGAGAGAAGTCACTCAACACAAAGCAGTTTCTCAGAATGATTCTTTCCTGTTTTTCTCTGAGGATATTTTCTTTTTCACCATAGCCCTCTATGGGCTTCCGAATATCACTTTGCGAATTCCACAAGAACAGGTTTAGTGAGCGGCTTCTTGAGGGGAATGCTGTAACTCTGTGAGATGAATTAAGAGAACACTAAGCAGTTTCTCAGAAAGCTTCTCTCCAGATTTCATCGGAGGATATTTCCTTTTTCACCAGCGCTCTCCGTGGGCTTCCAAATATCACTTTGCAAATTCCACAAGAACTGTCTTACCGAAAGGCTTCTTGAGG
>NW_012103820.1:0-302 GCF_000951045.1 Mandrillus leucophaeus
GATTCCACAGAAATAAGGCTAGCAAAGACATCCACGAAAAACAGATGTAACTCTGTGAGATGAATTAACAGAACAGGAAGCAGTTTCTCAGAAAGCTTCTTTCCAGATTTCATCGGAGGATATTTTCTTTTTCACCATAGCCCTCTCTGGGCTTCCAAATGTCACTTTTCCAATTCCACAAGAACTGTCTTAGCGAAAGCGTTCTTCTTCGGAAAGCTGTAATTCTGTGAGGTGATTTCACAGAACACAAAGAAGTTTCTCAGAAAGCTTCTTTCTCTTTGTTATCGGAGGATATTTCCTTT
>NW_012103820.1:352-783 GCF_000951045.1 Mandrillus leucophaeus
TGATTTCACAGAACACAAAGAAGTTTCTCAGAAAGCTTCTTTCTCTTTGTTATCGGAGGATATTTCCTTTGGCCCTATAATCTTCAAAGGCATCGAAATATCTGTTCTCAGATTCCACAGAAATAAGGCTAGCAAAGACATCCACGAAATGCAGATGTAAGTCTGGGCGACGAAGTAACAGAACACTAAGCAGTTTCTCAGAAAGCTTCTTTGCAGATTTCATCTGCGGATATTTCTTTTTTCATCATAGCCCTCTATGGGCTTCCAAATATCAGTTGGCAATTCCACAAGAACTGTCTCAGCGAAAGGCTGCTTGAGGGGAAAGCTGTAACTCTGTGATATAATTTCACGGAACACAATGTAGTTTCTGAGAAAGCTTCTTTCTCTTTGTTATTGGAGGATATTTCCTTTGGCCCTATAGTCTTCAAAGG
>NW_012103820.1:833-1337 GCF_000951045.1 Mandrillus leucophaeus
ATCCGAAATATCTGTTCTCAGATTCCACAGAAATAAGGCTAGCAAAGACATACACGAAACACAGATATAACTCTGTGAGTGGAAGTCACACATCACAGAGCAGTTTCTCAGAGAGCTTCTTTCCAAATTTCATCGGAGGATATCTCCTTTTTCGCTATAGCCCTCTATGGGCGTCCAAATATCACTTTGCCAATTTCACAAAAACTGTCTTAGTGAAAGGCTTCATGAGGCGAAGCTGTAGCTCTGTGAGATGATTTCACAGAACACAAAGTAGTTTCTCAGAATGCTTCTTTCTCTGTGTTATCGGAGGATATTTCCTTTGGCCCTATAATCCTCAAAGGGATCCGAAAAATCTGTTCTCAGATTCCACAGAAATAAGGCTAGCAAAGAGATCCCCGAAATACAGATGTAACTCTGTGAGATGATTTAACAGAACACTCAGCAGTTTCTCAGAAAGCTTCTTTCCAGATTTCATCCGAGGATATTTCCTTTTTCACCATAGCC
>NW_012103821.1:0-359 GCF_000951045.1 Mandrillus leucophaeus
TGAGAGACAGTTTGTTATAATTTCTGTTCTTGTACATTTGCTAAGGAGTGCTTTACTTCCAATTATGTGGTCAATTTTGGAATAAGTGTGATGTGATTCTGAGAAGAATGTATATTCTGTTGATATGGGGTTGAGAGTTCTGTAGATGTCTATTAGGTCCGCTTGGTGCAGAGTTGAGTTCAATTCCCAGATATCCTTGTTAACTCTCTGTCTCGTTGATCTGTCTAATGTTGACAGTGGGGTGTTGAAGTCTCCCATTATTATTGTATATTATTGTAACCCGACCTTTCTTCCTGGCTGTCCTTAACATTATTTCCTTCATTTCAACTTTGGTGAATCTGACAATTATGTGTCTTGGA
>NW_012103821.1:3649-4160 GCF_000951045.1 Mandrillus leucophaeus
TGTACATATATTTCAAAACTTTATGTTAGCCACGCCCAGTGGCACTCACCTATAATTCCAGCTACTAAAAAGACTGAGGTGGGAGGATACCTTGATTCCAGAAGTTGGAGGCTGCAGTGAGTTATGATCACACCACTGCCCTCCAGTCTGGACATCAGAGTGACAGTCCATGAAAGAAAAAAAAAAAAAGTTACTTTATATTCAATAAATGTGAAGAATTTTATCTGCCTTTTTTTTTTTTCTTTTTTAATAGAAAGTTTATCTTGCACAGGAAAGAAAGAACAGTTTGTGTACCTAGAGGTCTCAAACCAAAAGTGGTTAAGAGGCATGGCTTTACAAACTACTTATAAAGTAAAAATGCAGAAGTTTTTTTAACCTCTATGATGAGTGTTATTACAATAGGGTTTTCAGGGAGCAAAGGATTGGTTAAAAGTGATCATCTTATACCACTTTTAGAAGGCAAGTTAAGTTTTGTTTATGATCATCTGAGGCATTTACAAGAAATAACCTG
>NW_012103821.1:9428-10644 GCF_000951045.1 Mandrillus leucophaeus
AATCGCTGATACTCTTTCTTCCAGTTGATCGAGTCGGTTAGTGAAGCTTGTGCATTTGTCATGTATTTGTCATGTCATGGTTTTTATCTCTGTCAGTTTGTTTCTGGCCTTCTCTGCATTGATTATTCTAGTTATTCATTCTTTCATTCTTTTTCAAGATTTTTAGTTTCTTTGCGCTGGATACGTAATTCCTCCTTTAACTCTGAGAAGTTTGATGGACTGAAGCCTTCTTCTCTCAATTCGTCAAAGTCATTCTCTGTCCAGCTTTGATCCCTTCCTGGCGATCAGCTGCATTCCTTTGGAGGGGGAGATGCACTCTTATTTTTTGAATTTCCAGCTTTTCTGCCCTGCTTTTTCCCCATCTTTGTGGTTTTATCTACCTTTGGTTTGATGATGGTGACTGATGGTACTGATGGGGTTTTGGTGTGGGCGTCCTTTCTGTTTGTTAATTTTCCTTCTAACAGTCAGGACCCTCAGCTGCAGGTCTGTTGGCGTTTGCTTGAGGTTCGCTCCAGACCCTGTTTGCCTGGGTATCTGCAGCGGAGGCTGCAGAAGATAGAATATTGCTGAACAGTGAATGTTGCTGTCTGATTCTTGCTCTGGAAGCTCCGTGTCAGGGGTGTACCCAGCCGTGTGATGTGTGAGGTGTCGGTCTGCACCTAGTGGGGGATGTCTCCCAGTTAGGCTACTCAGGGGTCATGGACCCACTTAAGCAGGCAGTCTGTCCATTCTCAGATCTCAGCCTCTATGCTGGGAGAACCACTGCTCTCTTCAATGCTGTCAGACAGGGACATTTACATCTGCAGAGGTTTCTGTTGCTTTTTGTTTAGCTATGCCCTGTCCCCAGAGGTGGAGTCTACAGAGGCAGGCAGGCCTCCTTGAGCTTCGGTGGGCTCCACCCAATTTGAGCTTCCCGATAGCTTTGTTTACCTACTTAAGCCTCAACAATTGTGGGCGCCCCTCCCCCAGCCTCACTGCTGCCTTGCAGTTAGATCTCAGACTGCTGTGCTAGCACTGAGGGAGGCTCCGTGGGTGTGGGACCCTCCGGGCCAGGTGCACGATATAATCTCCTGGTGTGCCATTTGCTAAGACCCTTGGTAAAGCACAGTATTAGGGTGGGAGTTACCTGATTTTCCAGGTATTGTGTGTCTCAATTTCCTTTTGCTAGGAAAAGTATTTCCCTTCCCCTTTGCACTTCCCAGGTGAGGCGATGCCT
>NW_012103821.1:12029-19746 GCF_000951045.1 Mandrillus leucophaeus
AAAGGATTGGTTAAAAGTGATCATCTTATACCACTTTTAGAAGGCAAGTTAAGTTTTGTTTATGATCATCTGAGGCATTTACAAGAAATAACCTGTTTCCTTTACATAACCTAAGTGGTTTCATCTGCTCTAGGGATTCTCAGGCCTGGTCTTCATTTTATTTTATATTAACACTACAAATAAACAGTAAAATTAAAATCTTTAATATGACTTTCCTAATTTTCAATATGGCATTTAATGAACTCAGAAAATAATGAGAATCAGTTTTGACCTCCACACTTTTTCTCAGTGGGGTACCTCCTTTTGTCAGTTGTTAACAGAGCTTTTGGTATTCAAAGTAAGGCTGTCTCATAACTGCTTGTGGATAATTAAAACACACACACACACACACACACACACAAATAAAAAGCAAAGTCAACATTAGGTTAGTGGCCTAGTCTATGTTTGACTGAAAGCAAAATCACTATATAAGACTGCTTAAAGTCATCAGAATCTAGATGCTTTTTTGATATGCTAAACATGAATGTTAACCTACAGGGAGAAAAGTTACTGAAGGGCAAGAAACCATTTTATTGCATTAAATGGCACTTGTGTGATCTAAAATTGTCAAAGCAGGTTCCAGGGTCCTTAATGGAAAGGACGTATGTCATATTTTATCCTTGGATTAGTGAATATAATGTATAGGGTAGTATGAGGGAAATAAATGACTTAATTATGCTGGAGTGATGGCCCTAATTATAAGACATTTAATTAAAGTGTAGTAATAGGCCAATGATTAACCTTAAAATTTGTGCTGAGTTTGAGGCTATGTTACTTAGTATAAATAGATATGATTTTCACTGAATGTTTGAAGGTTTATCAGCAAGTTGGATCACTAATGACTCTGTGTACTTATTGCGGTCAGTGGAGTCTCTGATCATTCATTGTTTGGCAACTAATATTCGTGATTGTTAAAATAATGACAGCACCTGGCTTTGCTATTTAAGGGCATGCATTAGTCCATTATTACACTGCTATAAAGGCATACCTGAGACTGGGTAATTTATAAAGAAAATAGTTTTAATTTGTGCATGGTTATGTGGGCTGTACAGGCTTCTGGTGCTGGTAGGCTACAGGAAACTTATAACCATGGCAGAAGGCGAAGGGGAAGCAAGCACATCTTCATGTGGAGGGAGCAGAAGGAAGAGAGAGCGAAGGTTTGCAGTGCCACACACTTTCCAACAACCAGATCTCATGAGAACTCTATCACAAGACAGCACTAGGAGGATGGTGCTAAGTCATTAGAAACTGCCTACATGATCCAATCACCTCCTACCAGGCCCCACCACCAAGACTCAGGATTACAATTCAATATGAGATTTGGGCGGGGACACAGAACCAAACTATATCAGGGCACAACAGTGAAAAAGGAGATTTATCTCCCCAAATGTAAATTAGATAAATGACTGTGGTCTCAGATTTCTGAGTGCTGACGGACAGTGCCCTGGGAGTGACTGGGAAAAGTAGACCTTAGAGGGTTTGAGTGAATTGTAGCATGAGGCAGTCTAGACTTCAAGCATCAGAGTTCCATTCTTGGCAATAGTTTATGCTCTTCACTGGTGATGCGAGAAGCCTACAGTAGTCGTAGAACCAGAGACTGGGAGTCTTAGACAAGAAGACTCCCAGTGACTATGCTGGATCAAACATTAAAGACCCTTCCTCCATTTTCCAAGTAGACACGTAAGCTAGATCTCTGCAATTCCCTACAGTTCACACAGGCTCTAATAATGCCTGAGTTTGATTTGGCTGTCTTTGCAGCATAATGAGTTCTCTCAGTTGGACATGAGTTACTTAAACACAATTAAGAAATACAATACTTATTGCACATCTAAATCTGTGAGACGAGTAATGCCTCCTATATTTATTTGTAATTTACTGGATTTTCATCTTTTAAAATATGATTTAGGAAAAAAACAAGAACAATTTTGATTCAAAAATTCAGGAGAAGAAAGTGAGGAAAGAATTATCAGGCAAAGAACAAGACACAGGAGACAGTCCATACAAAATTTGCATTGACAGAACCAAGTCACCTAAGTTGTATTTTTGGACAGTTTGCTCGGTCTTCTTATCTCTTTCCAGGTCCACCACCTGCCATGCTTCCTGTCAGGCTCAGGGTCTGTTTAGACATTTCCTCTTCACCATTCCCTCTTCCATTTTTTCTCACCCAGGATAGATAGAGGATTGACACAGTCATTAAATTCTGTTTATAACACCTACTAATCTGAGAGATCAACATATATGACAATACAGGGACACATCCCATTACTAAAAATCATTACACTAATTCAGCCTTTTTCCTACCAAAACTAGTAGACTTGGGTTTTTTAAAGTCACCTTCAACTGAAGTTAGATTAAAATAGTGTAAAAAAAGAAAAAATTAAAAAAAAAAAAAAAAAAAGCCAAGAGAGAGAGAAAACAGACACAAACATGCCAGGCTTTCATATGTCCAGTTAGGTTTCTTGTGCAAATGTAATGTTAGTAAGGATATTCTATTTAGATAAGCCTTGAGGTAGGTGTTTTTCTCTATCTTTCAGATTTGGGGAATTAGAATACTATTACAGCAGGCTCAGAAATACCTACAAATCACAATTGCACATTCCAAGGTTACAGAATTTATAATAGTGTTATTTCTTCAAAGAACTCAGTATTTTATACAAGTCATCAGTTCAACTGATTTATTATTCAGTGTGATTTAAAATTAGATGGAAAAAGAAGCAGAGCAACAGTGCTTGCCTGTCCATGATTATATCACATTTTGTGCATAAATCTACACATGTTTGTAATGTACAATACTTATTTCGGTAAAATAATTTATCTAAGGAGTTTTATTGAAAGAGGTTCTATTTATTTAAATAGGTTGATTTTGAGCTTACAGAATATAATGTTCTTTAGACTAATATTAACAAAAAATTCTGGTATTTTAAAAATGTACCTCATGATCTATAGGGTGCCTTTGTCTCTTTTTGAGAACAAGATCTCTAAAATCAGACTTCTCTGATTAATTTTTACATGTTATGAATTATTCATCATTTATTCATTACAAACCAAATAGGCTTATATTACAGAACTCATAAAACAGGTAGTAATATAACACTAAATCAAAGCCAGCCAGTTTAAAAGCAGAGCTATCTTGTTTTCATGTGTGTCTTATTCCAGAGATGTTGTCTAATGCTACTACGACATTTGTGTCAAATCAAAAATTTACTGTACCATTTTTCAAGTTTCTCATATACTCCAAATGTCATGCTTTAAAGCTTGAAAATCCACTGAAAACAGCTGAATAGAAGTAGTGAAATGGTTCTCTAGGCTTGAAATACGTTTTAAATACTTTCACCAGTTTATTACTAGTTTAATTTCTTGTTCTTTTTGCTTCTAATGGTTATTTACTATTTTTGTTAAGCAGTAGTTATTTTAATGAATTATGAAAGTGTTTGGCAGTAGTAGAATAGAAAAAGTGGTATTGACTAGGCTATTGGTAGTGTGAACTTCAACTGGCAGAGACTGAAGTTTGGGAAAGAGTGACCTACACAGTGTGTGTTAGACTTGGGGAGACTCAGTCGTAGATGGATACGCTTAGTCTAATGAATTGTAGGCAATAAGGAATTGGGGAGGAGTGAGGACCCTGAGGAGGCTCAGACATGGTGCAAATTTTCAAAGGAAATATTTAATCTACCTGGGTATGTATATAGGTATGGATATTGATATGCATTTGTTCTCTATTCCAACTCAAAGTTATTTGAGTTAGCTTTATAAAATCTGTAATATATGAGCCATCTCAAAATTAATACTAAAAAATGAGCATCTGAGTTTTGTATATGAATTAATCCAGTGAATTAATGTAAAATGCTGTGAATGTTTATGGTGATTCTTTACAGATCAAGAAACTGAGCCCTAGAAAATGTATGCATGTGCCCATTTTCACCAAGATAATACTTTGTTAGATGGAATATCTTATCAGGCATCTGTCTCCAAAGATTGCTAAATAGGCCATAATTATAAACAAATTATTTTTTCTTACAACCAGAATTTTGGAACTAGTGAAGACAAAAAAACCATTAATAACCATTATCTTAAAATCTGAATTTGGAACGGTTGTTTAATATTTCATCAGCTCCTCAATAGTTTTAGTTTGGTGAAGATTAAAATAGTTTTGTCTAAATTTATGAATTATTTTCAACATGAGTGATGGTCTCAGAAAGACTAATTAACATTATTAGGAAGTGGAGTACTTTCCGTTCATTCCACTAAAGAGATATGTTCCTTGACATCATTTTAAAAAATGATTTTTTCTTCCTTTTGTTAAAAACACACACACACACGTACAAACCTGATTCCAGAATAGATGACATTGCATCTCTGCACAGAAATAGGCAGAAGTATCTGCTGGATTCCAATATTTACTTTAAACAGGAGTTCTGAATCTTTTAAAATGTATGCCAACAGACCACTGTTTTTAAAACAATATTCCCTATATAGGTAGGGTTGAAGACAGTAGTAACCGACCATAGTGGAATCAAGGGGTGGGTACAAAGGGCACAGTAGTGGCTTGGGTTTCAGGTCTTGCTCCTTTAGTTAAGAAATTTGACTTCAATATAAACTTCCATTTAAGGTACAATTGAAGAAAGGAACCAGTAATTAAAAATATTAAATAGCTTGAAATTATATTTGAAAATCTTGAAAGGTGGCTGTTAGAATGTCTCCTGATTTGACTCTACTCCCAACTTCAATTATATTCTTTTCCTAAGGAACGCAGCTGCTAGTTCTCTCAGGTAATCTAGTCTTGCAGTGTGAAAATGTAGTCATTGGCTTACAGAAGTTCTGATCATAAGAATTTCTGTGGGTTCTTCTCATCCCGACTATGTGAGAACCTGCGAATTAGGAAAAAAAAAATTGATGATGAGTATCTGAATGCAGGACATCTGGAATGAGCTTGGCTTAGCAGCCCCTGGTCTTCACTGGAGAAGAGAGATATTCTCCCTCCTAGGTAAATTTAGTCTTTTTTGTTCACAAGGAGCTGAGAAGCAAAACAGATGCCCTGCCATTGAGGAATGGGGCCTGAAGAAAAAGAAGTTTCCTCCTGATATCTAAAGGCTTAAGTGAAGATTAACTATTCATTTAAGAATTAAACCATTGTTGGAAAGATCACTGTAGTTCAAATTATTTGCAAGACTTTTGCACCTTTAGGTACCAGAGCAACTAACTGCACAAACCACAAAGAAAAATAACATATGTAAGTGGTCAGGAAAAAATAGGTAAAGTACTTAGAAAATGTTGCTAAAGACTAGAGGAGACAATAGTTAAGGGGAAAAAATATAATTAGACATCTACAAAGGTCCAAGAGCAGCACAAGAAGATTAGAAGATTGTCTTCCAATGAAATGCAAACTCACTTAAAAAAAAACAGTATTAATTGAAGGAGATGATTACACTCAATATGTGATTTTTAAGCACCTAGAACATCAAACGTAACTCATATTTCAAAGCAATTAAAGAGAAATAAATACAATAATAGAGTTTGGCACAAGGTGCTGGTTGCTATTTACTATCCAATATTATCTTTCAACTCAGTAATAGAAACCTCCTTTTATTTAGAGTTATCAAATATTCAGTTTAAAGACTTTATCCCAGTCTTTTTGCCATTAGGTATGGCCATGCAACTCAAACTTGGCCAACAAAATGTAAGAAGAATGGTTGTGAAGAATAATTTCTGAAAGTGAGATGTGATGACCAGAGCCTCAGAAGACACCCTGACCAATGAGGATGGAAGTTAGTATAGTTAGTATTAGCATGGTAGAAAATAACCTAAGTCCCCGAAAACCTCAGAACCACCATATCTAAACAGATCTATCTTACCTTTGGTCTTCTATTACAGGACAGAGCAATACATTTCCATTTTATTCAAGCGACTTTCATACAGCAGAGACCAATCTGAAATTACATTAATGACAACCATAAGATAATTGTAAGAGAGTTGAAATAGAATTTCAAGAGGGCTAGGGTGAAAAATAAGTCTTACAGATTAAAAAATGGTGGAAAACAACAATGTGAAAGAATTAACTAAAAACACAATTAAGGAACATCTTCCTAAACTAAAGAAAGAATTAAATTTGTAATGTTTCCTAAAGAAATGAGCTACAGAGAAGGTTACTGGAAAAACAAAGAACACAAACAAGCTTAATGTCAGCCAATAGATGACAAAGCAAAAACTGTTGAACCACTTGATTAAGAAATAATTCAATAATTGTTTATATGTATTTTAACTATACAACAAAAAATATGAGAGGATAATAAAACTTTTAATTATTTAGAAATTAAGAATATAATCTTTGATAACATTTTATCATACAAAAATTTATGAATTATAATATAAAATAAATAGAAAAAGAAAAAATTATGTTAAAACATAATAGTTGATATTATTTTAATATTAAAATTTATAATAAAAAATCTTTAAAAGCTGCAGTTTCAAATGCCTTTATTTTTAAGGAAGAGAGATACATTTTTAACATATTGGATGAAAGGCTGTTCATGAAAATAAGTTTAGAAAGAAAAATCACAGACTAAAACAAGAAATGTAAACATAAAAATAAATAAAAATAAATTAATAAAATCGAATGAATAATAATAGAACATATACAAACAGTAGAATAAACATATCTAAGATCTGATTCTTTGACCCATAGTGTACACTTTCCTTAGAGTACCTATCCAGGATCAAGGAATAAAGTAACATATATAGGATTAGGATTATGAAAGGAAACAAAGAAACAGATATGAAAATACTGAAAGATTATAAACAGATTGTTATATTAAAAGGAAATTAATTTGCAAACCTGAATAACATGGGTAATTTTCAGCAAAATATAGAATATCCAAATTGACACAGAATGAATTTTAAAAACTTGAAAAAGATCAATAATATTTCCTTCCCTTCACCACTCTTTCTTCTCCTCGTTCCTCATGGCCCATCTCTGTCTATCTCCCCTCCTGTCTCATTCTCTTTCTCTACTAATACAGGGGTAGCCAGCTGCTGTGTTTGAAGTGATCCAATAAAGAAAGCCATGTGGTAAGGAACTAACTGAAGCTTCCTGTAAACAGCCTCGTGAATAAGCTTGTAAGTGGATCCTTCATCCAAAATCTAGCTTTCAGATGATTCTGCAGTCCTGGCTGACATCTTGACTACAACCTCATGAGAAATCCTAAGCCAGCTTTTCATGAGACTGTTCACACTCGTCACCAATCCAAAGCTTAATAATTGTGATGGTATTTTATGGTCTTAGGATATGAAACACGGAAATATGCCATTTGATGAAATTCAGAAGACAGTGGGGTAAAATAACTCAAATAACGGAAATGTTTCAGAAAGAAGAGTAGAGGTGTGTAGAAGAACTTTTTGCAGCCCAACTTTCTTTTTGATCTCATTCTTATGCCACTTTCCTGAAATTGTATTCTTCCTAAATTATCTTTCATATGTGAAATTGTCTTTTCCTTCTTCAAACTGATTTAATAATTTCCTTATTTTTTATTTTATATAATAATTTATCAATATTTTACCATAGATAATATTACTTGACATTCTATCTTTCAACTATATTGCAGCTGATTATTAGGGCAATGCCATTTCTATCACCTAACATAGGACCTGGCACACAGATCTATAGCATATATTCCTTGCTATA
>NW_012103821.1:19796-22317 GCF_000951045.1 Mandrillus leucophaeus
AGAACTTTTTGCAGCCCAACTTTCTTTTTGATCTCATTCTTATGCCACTTTCCTGAAATTGTATTCTTCCTAAATTATCTTTCATATGTGAAATTGTCTTTTCCTTCTTCAAACTGATTTAATAATTTCCTTATTTTTTATTTTATATAATAATTTATCAATATTTTACCATAGATAATATTATTTGACATTCTATCTTTCAACTATATTGCAGCTGATTATTAGGGCAATGCCATTTCTATCACCTAACATAGGACCTGGCACACAGATCTATAGCATATATTCCTTGCTATACATAAGCAGATCCTTAGCATATATTTCTTAGCATATAGGATCTGGCACACAAATCCTAGCATAGGATCTGGGACACAGATCCTTAGCATGTATTTCTTTAGTTTAATAAACAGTGGCATCAAGGAGGCTTTTAACAAAGTATAGTGATGCATTACTGGAACTCCAGCTTAGAAACACAATATCAGGCTTTGAAGGGAATAGCCCAGATATGGTAGGTTCTCCTCAGAGAAAGGATACAAATATAAGTCACGGAACACAATGTAGGAGGTGTGTAGGGAAAGAATGTGGAAACCGTAGGTCTGAGAAGTAAGTTTGATTAGCTGTTGAGCCATGTGAATGCAGAACTAGAGTTCTTCAGAATCTTTTTACAAAATGGCAGTATAGATTTCAAAAATTTCTGTTGGTCTGAGTCAGCAGAAAAAAAAGGAAATAGCTTGAGCTAAATGAGATTGCTAAGAAAGGAATCAGACAGTATAGCCAATTCTGAGTGAAATAGAGATACAAATAAAATACTCATACGAGGAGAGATACAGATTCCTTCCTGTTAAGTATAAGCCCCTCTTTCTCTATGTTATATTAAGGGCTTTTTATAAGAGAAACACAATTTAACCCTTAGTTTATACACTATGATTTTGAGTAACAGATTTAGGCTAGCCCTGAGGCATAGTGAAATGAATTCATGCATTAGACTAATTATTTATCATTGCCAATACTCTGGATTAAATCATTTTTCACTCAAGTCAGTTATCTATTCATATCCATCGCTGAAATTTGTATTGATGTCCTTTTCTATGGTTCTTTTTATGGGTCAAATATAGAATATGTGCATATTAGCAGAAGAAGCAATTGCTGATATTTTCCTAGTGGTCATATTTCAAATCTTCACTAACTGAATGCAATAAAGGCATGGGCAACATCACAGGAATGTCTGCTGAGGGTGGCAAGTCAGGCCTTGGTCCTACTCTCCCTCACACTTCCATTCAGGGCAAAAGGAAATTCAATAAATAGATAGCTGACACTGGACGTGAATCTCAAGATCTTGAAAGAGGCTATTTTCTATGTAGTTGAATCTAAAATGTATGAAATATGTAGCTGACTTTTCCCCATCACTCTTCCTCCCACTCATTAAAAAGGCAGCACTAAGGCATGTTCTCATATGTTTATTATTCCTAATATTAACAAAACCATTTTATTGCCTCACATATATGCTTGTATAGATTTAAGCTATCTGCTCTTGATTAACGAACTGCACTAATAATTTGGATAGCAGAAAGAGTACAATTGTGATACATGTATCTATGAGATCTCTGTGAATAGATTCTGTTTTCTCAATATTTGAATCAAGTGACAATCATTTGCTACAAGGGACAGTTGATGCTTCACATCTCTGCTCAGATTGTAAATCAATAGGTAAGTTACCTTTGTCAGTGATGTATAATGGTACCAATGACAATTTGAAAATTTTATATTCAGTCTCTAAAAGCTACGGAGTAAACACTAACTTGCTGAAACAGCACTTACAATTTAAAGGATGACTTTCAGTGAAACCACAGAGTGCAATAAGAGCATTTTATTCACTGAACATAACACTCCTAAAATATGGTGAAATCCATCTTAAAAATTGAGGCATAAATAACTAATTGGATCAATGAGCAACATTTTGAGAGTTTTGATAAACCAAAGTAAATCTTTCTCTCTCTGAAGGAATCGTTTAACAGATTGATGGAGTTTATATCAAAATAATTATGGGAAGTGCTTAATTCTATCTAATAAATTCTGAGGGAAATTAGAATTGATTAGAAGGTAAACAACACATTATAGATACACTTTGTCTTCTTATTAAGTTTCAAACTTAAATTTTCTTTATTAGTCTATTGGAACTTAATTTCTATACACTAATTGCTTTGAAGGAATGGGTGTGCAGAAGTAAACTATAAAGTCCAGATTAATCTATGTATATTTTCTTTTTTTGTTGAAGTTTGGGAATACATATGTCATATTATGTTGCTGAAAATATTTCAAACCCGAGAGTTTAATATTACATCACGGAAGTTAAAAATAAAATAAATATTATTGAAATGGACCTTTTTCTGTTGGTAAGTGTTAAGAAATAACTGACAAACTGGATGCTAAATTCTTAAGAGAAATTTATTATTATGGTAGTAAATGGTATTACTATTGTTTCATTTTTCAAGTTCATTCTTCAGGCAATTTTCATGTCCTCCAA
>NW_012103821.1:27708-31699 GCF_000951045.1 Mandrillus leucophaeus
TTATAATATATACTATAATATATTATATGATATATTATACATAATCATATCTAAACTAAGTCATCTCACATATACATGAAAGATTGAGGGAAAAATATACTAAACTGGTTTATCCCCTTTTGAAATATCCTAGCACCTCTGAAACAATAAGACATGGTAGTTTGTTAAATTGCTTCTAAAATGATCTTAAAAATAAAGGTTAACTGTTTATACACCAAATCAGTTGCTTGATAATATCTAAATTTTTCTGTCCTTAGGCCCAGAATGAACCCTTATTAAGTCCAAGGGTCAGCATGTGCTCCTATGTTGTTTCCATTGCAGAATGAAGGTAATTATTTTTCTACTACCTAATACATATGAATGTTAATCCAACATGGATTATATGTCCACAGTTCTGATCAAGGGAAACCTTAAAAATTAATTCGGTTTTATCAGAGGAATAACATCTATACTCTTAACAAATATGGCAATGACAATTTTTGTGAGCACAATATAAACTATTATATCTAAACTAAGTCATCTCATAATTATAGCTAATAATACTTTTAATTTAAACTAATTAAGCATCTATAATATGCCAGATGCTGTGCGTTTTGAAGGTATAGTAGGAGAAGATTTTTAAATAGCATCTAAATTATTTTCCATTTAGGATATTTGTTTTCATCCATTGTAGTACCACTTGTTGTTGAGATAAGCCTGTTAGACTGAGGCTTCTTCCCACTGGGAAATAAAAGAAGAAATATTTAGAAAAAATGGTTTTCTTCAGTTTTGATTTTCATATATGATTTTTTACCTTAGTAAAATAATAGTCTTGAAATTTCAAAAATAGAATTTTCTTGGAATTCCTCAAATTTCGATTTTAAACATCAAGAACTAGAACAGGAAGAAAAGATCAATGTTTATACCATAAAATAAGAGAGCTACAAAATATGATGTAAAGGACATTTCTGCCTCACAGCACCTCTGGGAAAAAGACCTAAGGGATCAAGAAATAGAGTGACAAAACTCATGGGACTTGCCACTCTTCAGGTCAAAAGTTAAGAGTAGATGGTAGAAATATACAGACAGATTTGTGGGGTTAGGTAGTGTATTGAACACTTTCAAGGTTTCCAGAAAAGACTCACAGTCAGCTTCGCCTTAAAATCTCACATGGCACGTTTCTGAGAGTAGGGAGGGCTATGGAAGGCACTGACTGGGTAGATGTCCTGAATAAAGCCTTATTACTTCACATAATCTCAGTGTAGAGACAGAAGTAGAGTATTGTTCCAGTGATCTCAAGAGAGAGTGAGTTAAAGTGTATCAGAAGAGCCATATCAGGAGAGCCGTTGGCCTGGCGCGGTGACTCACGACTGTAATCCCAGCACTTTGGGAGGCCGAGGCAGGCGAATCACGAGATGAGGAAATGGAGATCATTCTGGCCAACATAGTGAAATCCGTCTCTAATAAAATACAAAAAATTAGCCGGGCATGGTGGCGGGCGCCTGTAGTCCCAGCTACTTGGGAGGCTGAGGCAGGAGAATCGCTTGAACCCAGGAGGCAGAGGTTGCAGTGAGCCGAGATCGCTCCACTGTACTCCAGTCTAGTGATAGAGCGAGATTCTCTCTGAAAGAGAGAGAGAGAGAGAGAGAGAGAGAGAGAGATAAAGAGAGAGAGAGCGAGCGCTGTAGACTTAGAAGGAAGTGGTTAAAGAATATAGGGCTCTCCCAGCTGAAGTCATTGGTAGGTCCATAATAATTACAACAGTGTCTGACCCAGCATGAAAACGACCTGGAAGGGCCTGGTCCAAAACAGCATAAAAAGTGCAGAGGCCGAGTGACCCGGTGAGCTAAGCTCTACCAGAATGCGGACAGAAAAAAAAAAAAAAGCCAAAAATTGCAGGCCAGGTAGAACTAAACAACTTAACCAGAGTTCAAGGAGGACCAATACCCACTACCACTCTGCCAATAGATGTGGAAATAAAAGCTTCTCATCTGCACTCCAGGTGAAGAAAGAGCAGGAAATTAGGCCTCTTGAAAAGAGAAAATCCCCAAAGAAGACTGTTCTAAAAAACAGATACATATAAGAAACAAACAAAAAAACAAACAAAAAAACAAGCACTTATCCAATTAGTGAAAATGGAAGTTTGAAATCAAGGTAATACATGTTTGACTCACATTTGATTTTTGAATGCAGGTCTTTTAAATAGAATTCTTACAATCTTGCATTGTGAATGCCATCGTCTTCTTGTTTTTGACAAAAACCAAAAATAGGCTCAGATAGATTGACTAACTTTATCAGGATATCAATGCACAGCGAGAGGTGAGGACAACATTTGGAGTCAGCTCTGTTGGGCTCTGAATTTTGCATGATTCAACAGCACCTCAATGTCTTTCTCTCCACTTTCTCTCAGCATAGTAGCTATAATTAATGGCTATGCTAATATTCTGCGGTTTTTCTACTCTGTGGAGATACCTGACAGCATCTTTGCAGCAAAATTACTGTAAAAAGATTATTTCTGCCATATTCCATTAAGCCCTAGGGTATGTGGCTTGGGATTCAAAAGATCACACAAGCACATGAAAGCCTCGGATAGTTGGGAATTACATTTTGCTCCAAGATTTAGTGTCTGAAAATTTCAGTTTAATTACCAAGTCTTTGACTTCCTAGGGGTATGAACTTTGCATAACTTCTCTGAGGCATAGTTTTTTTAATCTCTTAGAAGAAGATGCCCTTTCTGCCTCAAAGACTCGTTATGAACATTACTTGGAAAAATGTGTGTAAAAGTGTTTTGTTGAGTGCTAAAAGTCTCAATATATAAAATATTTTAAATATTTTTAAAATCATCTAAATTTACTTTGTGGGATTTATCAAGCTAAAGAAGACTAAGCACATATGCTAGAATGTATTGAAAAGGTAAATATATTATTAAAATTATTTCAATATACATTTTACTTATAGAAATCAGCATGTTTATGAACATAATGAAAATAACTACAAACAATTGTGTTCCATACTGTTAAAGATAAATTACACTAAATAGCCCTATTGTATTTTGTTTCAGGAACACTAACTAGCATTTATATTATTCTATAGTTAAAATCAGTACCATCAATCCCACACATATGGAGTTTAACAGAACTTATTTTAAAGGACAGACTTCAGGTTTTACTCGTGAGTGGGGAGGTGCTTGTAAATATAACCTAAATATATATTTTCCAGACATACATGCGTAACTTCCTTTAAGGGCTTATTGAAAATCAGCTTCCAATAACACCTGTAGATCTATAGGACAATTTAAATGTTAGCTCCATGGATTACATTTTGACTAATGCAAAGAACATTGTAAAAGCCTGTAACAGAACAGACAGAATAGATGGGTCCTACCTGAAGTTAAATTAAGTTATTACTTGTGTTTCTTGTAAGTTTTCTAATTATATTGTTTCTGTGCTTTGCTTTCTACTTTTCTTTATGTAAAGGAAAGGATAAAGTCATATGCAAAGGTTGAAAAACATATAGGCAATGAATTTTTAGTTAGTGAAATTATTTTCTAAAGAAGTGTAGTAAAACTCTAATATTTTTTATCAAATCATGAATTCAGAGTATGCCTAAAAATATAACTCAAGAGAATAGTTTCGCTTTGTTTCCTATAACTCCAAAGTCAGCCCCAGTTCTGGCCATGCTCAATTACATTTTTTTAATGAGTGAATGATCAGTGAATCAATCCATCATTAGTGGATTCTCATTTCAAAATAGTTTCCTATAAAATTGTTGTTCTTTAAAATTATCTCTCTTGTTGCTGTTGTTACAGGTAATTCAATAAATAATTAAGGATAACAAATATATACAGAGAGAAACGTATATGACCTTGAAAAAGTACTAGACAAATTAGTTAGTTTATTTGTGGTGGTCATTTCACAAATGAGTGCATGTATCAAAACATTGTATGTTTATCATATATGCAATTTTTATTTGAAAAGTATACCTTAATAAACTGAAAAAATGCATGTTCCTT
>NW_012103821.1:35829-36659 GCF_000951045.1 Mandrillus leucophaeus
TCCCTTTTATAGAATCCCAGAAAAGTAGGCAATAGGACGAAATAATACTAGGGTGCTAGGTTCCCTATAGTGTCACTGGGGACATCTGATCTATCTGGTTGGGTGGGGAATTTTATCAGACATGTCAAGTTTGAAAGAGATGTTACCTCTCTTCCTGCACTGGATGACTGAGGCTGAAAGATCTTGGTTAAGCAACAAGGGCAAAGGGCATCCGCAGAGTTAGTAGCCTCAGCATTGGGACAGGCAGAGTGGGTCACTATACTAACTGAATCCAATCCCTACCTAAATAATAGGGAACAACAGAGACCCTGGCAGGAATGAGGGGTGGGACACGAACTTGTTTTTCTGCTTTTCCTAAAAGGATGCAGCAGCAGAGGCCTGGATGCATAATTGCTTTGTTAGGCTCTCCCAACCTGTGGCTACCAGGGGGTAATCTGCCATGCCAGACCATGTTTTGTCACAGACCATAGGGACCCTCTTTTCCCATCAGTGGTAAACTAAACCGGTATTGCTAAAGCCACAGTGTACACTGGCAGAACTTGAACCCTGGCTTGCCGAGTGAGCATCTGGCACCTGCCACATGGGAGAGAGCCAGAGGCACTTTTTAATAACTTAACCAACGGTGACAAAATGTCAGAGTCATAACTAAAACAACAGTGGTGGGTTGGTGCTTTAATGCATCAAGTTTCTTTGATTGCATGAAAGGGAAGTGCCCCAGCAGTGAGGAAAAAACAAGGGCCAGACTGTGGCCAGCCCTCTGTGTAAGGGCTTCGTGAACAATATTGTATGGGGAAACTGACTTCATGTAACTCATTCAAAACTTGCCTGGT
>NW_012103821.1:36709-38092 GCF_000951045.1 Mandrillus leucophaeus
TCAGTGAATCAATCCATCATTAGTGGATTCTCATTTCAAAATAGTTTCCTATAAAATTGTTGTTCTTTAAAATTATCTCTCTTGTTGCTGTTGTTACAGGTAATTCAATAAATAATTAAGGATAACAAATATACACAGAGAGAAACGTATATGACCTTGAAAAAGTACTAGACAAATTAGTTAGTTTATTTGTGGTGGTCATTTCACAAATGAGTGCATGTATCAAAACATTGTATGTTTATCATATATGCAATTTTTATTTGAAAAGTATACCTTAATAAACTGAAAAAATGCATGTTCCTTAATTTCCAAATAGTTCGGAATTTTCTGATTGTTTATTTATGTTTTTATTTTTGAGACAGGGTCTCACTGTGTCATCCAGGCTGGAGTGCAGTGGTGCGATCTCAGCTTACTGCAACTTCTGGCCCCCAACACCAGGCTCAAGCCATCCTCCCACCTCAGCTCGTTGAGTAGCTGGGACCACAGGTGCCATCACCGTGCCCGATTAATTTTTTTCTATTTTTAGTAGAAACATGGTCTTGTCATGTTGCCCAGGCTGCCCTGGCACTCCTGGGGTCAAGCAGTTCTCCTATCTTGGACTCCCAAAGTATTGGGATTACAGGCATGAGTCACCGTGCCTGGTCTCATTATTTATTTTTATTGATATTTAAATTATTCCTACTGTGGTCAGACCTGTACTTCGAATGATTTGAATTGATCCATAGATCAGCTTATGATTACATTTGGAATGGTTTCCTGTGTAATTGAAAACAACATAATTTTTTGTTTGTTTGGATAATTGTGAGGTGCATATTTCTTGATATATCAGATAGATGAGCTTTATTAATTGGGTTTCTCCATCCCGTTATACACATTGATCTTTGTTTATTGTATTAACTTTTGACAAATATGCATTTCATAGGTAGATAGATAGAATCTTAGCTAAATGTGAAGAAGAAACAGACCTGTAAAAACTTGTTTATGCTAAGCTTTTTTTTCTTTTTTTAAGCTATGGGTTTTGATGAGGTTACATAGAGACTGAATATAGAGAAAGTAAGGTTCTAATACTGAGACACAATTTCAAGTTGGAAACATGAGAAGGAAATAGTAAAGGAGACCAAGAAAATGTAGTTGAGTTAAGCAGAAGAATAATCAAGAATGAATTGTGTCCTGGAAGCCCAGTGAAAAAAGTTTCAAAAAAAGAGGAAGCAACTATCAATGCTGCTGATTGGCCACATAAGCTAAGAATCTAGAATTTGATTTGACAATGTATAAGTCATGAGTTACATTGAAAAAGGAGGCTTCTGTGGAATGTTGAGAAGGAAGTGTGATTTGAATGAATTAAGGGAGAATTGGAGGGGAAGAAACAGAGACAGAGAGGGT
>NW_012103821.1:40042-46492 GCF_000951045.1 Mandrillus leucophaeus
GGGCCAGACTGTGGCCAGCCCTCTGTGTAAGGGCTTCGTGAACAATATTGTATGGGGAAACTGACTTCATGTAACTCATTCAAAACTTGCCTGGTAAATGCCGATGTCTCATCTCCATTCCATGAACAATTGCTCATCGAACAATAAAACAGAAGAAGGGGTGCTGTGTGCACCCTGGGAATGAGATGCCTCGTCAAACCTACAGCCTAAATCTAGTCTCTTACTAGAGACCTGCCAGGAAGTGTGACCGCCTCTGGATTTATGTCTTTCATGAGATCATTGGTACCACACACGGGAGTCAGAGCTCAGTAACAAATGATAATAAATCTGTCCCTGACCATGGCAGACATTGCCTCCTGTACACCCACTGCTTCAGCAGCCCAGTAGACATCTCTCAACCCTCTCGGGAGGGTTGCTTTAAGCAACCGAATTCCTTTAGACTTTCTTTCAACCCAACTTTGAGAAGTGTGTAGGATTTCCAGTGCCTCCTGCTCTGCCCAGATAAACACCTCAAGTATTGTGGAAACACAAATACAGAGATCCAGAAGCAGGTTCACTGGCCACAGAGTGAAGCCACCTGGAGGACGCTCCTTTGAACTCTTTAGCAGCTTCTCCCATGAATTCTGGGCTAGGGTGCTGCTCCGGGCAGGCCTGATCATCCTGCATATAGTAGTGGTCCTCCTGGGCCTGATGAAATGAATTCTGGCTATGTCTCAACAACGTTGTGCTAAGATTGTATCAGTCAAGGTTTTATATCGATCTAAGAACACAAGCCTCTACTTCCAGATTCAGGGAGATGAATGGGCATAGGAAACAGACTAACTTTGCTAAGAGGGAAAACTGAGTTGGGAGAATGAAGTGCAGGATAATTCTCCAGGTGATATTGAACCAATGCAGTCCTCCCTGCTTTCTCATTTGTAATTTTCAAGAATAACTGTAGACAGAATGTGCTGGGAATGCAGCGTCCTGAGACGAGTGGGAACTGGCCAGAACAGCTCGGGATCTACTCCTGTCCCTCCTAGAAACCAGATACTCTTCAATAATTCAGCCCAGTATGTTATGTGGTCCCGAGGGTATAAAACAGAGTGGGCTGCTTGCTGGAGTCCCTCAGCTGTGGTGTAAGTGGGTCACACAGAGAAAATACTCCCTCCTCCCTAGGAAATTTTTCTGAGCCTTGAAGACTAATTTACCCTGAATCTTAGGCTTCTACTGTCCTTGGTGGCCTATGTGCAAGGGGTGAAGTTGCTTCACTTAACTTGTGTGCATATTCTGTCTCGCTGGACTCATGCAAGTAGTAGAAATCGAAGCCCAAGATGCTGTGGACTGTGGCAGTAACCCGTGTGCAGTTAGCCTGCTTCACTCCAGGATTCACCAAAACAATTTTGAATGAAAGAAAGAAGGAGGGCTTATACATGTATCACTATTGTGAACTACAGTAAGTAGGACAGAGTTGTGTAAGTGCAAAGCTATGTAAGTGCACAGATGAAACAAAATGGAGAGCTTAAAAACAGAGCAATTCGGCCAGGTGTGGTGGCTCACACCTGTAATCCCAGCACTTTGGGAGGCCGAGGAGGGTAGATCACCTGAGGTTAGGAGTTCAAGATCAGCCTGATCAATATGGTGAAACCCTGTCTCTACTAAAAATACAAAGAAAAGTAACTGGGCATGGTGGCGGGTGCCTGTAGTCTCAGCTACTCAGGAGGCTGAGACAGGAGAATTGCTTGAACTCAGGAGGCGGAGGTTGCAGTGAGCCAAGATAGTGCCACTGCACTCCAGCCTGGGCAACATCACGAGATTCTGGAAAACAACAACAACAACAACAACAACAACAAAAACCAGAGCAATATAAATATGTCACTTAATTTGTGAGAAATGAAAACTTACATGCAGTGAGGATGAGCTAAAAACGTCAAAAAATGATGCTGGGTCAACTGAATAGGTATGGGGACCAAAAAGTACATTTTGACCTCTCCTAACAACAGATACAAATATTAATTCTGAAACACAAAGGAATCTACAAAATTTTCCTTGAATAAATATCTGAATTTTAAAACGTCAAGAGATGCAAAGTCACTATTCAAAAAATGATTATATCTCTAAACAACTGGACAGATTAAGCTAAAATCTACATTATTTAAAATAAACACTAAACAAAAATGGTTATAAATAAATCTAGAATAAGATAGAAAAAACCTCTAAAATGATAACATATTGCTGTTATAAATTAAAGAATAAATTAATAAATACATTAGGGTTCTCAGTTTGGAGGAATCAATATTATAAGAATGTCAATCATTTCAAATCAATTCATGTGTTCAATGCATCCTAATCAATATTGCAATGAATATTTCACAGAAATTAATAAGCATTTAAAATTTTATGTGGGTATTTAGAATAGCCAAAAATATTTAATGACAAAAAAATGGGGGGTCTAAGCTACTTAATTTTGTCGTTTACAAAAAAGCTACATTAAGAAAGACAATGATGGCCAGGTGTGGTGGCTCACGCCTATAAGCCCAGCACTTTGGGAGGCTGAGGTGGGCAGATCACCTGAGGTCAGGAGTTCGAGACCAGCCTGGCCAACATGGTGAAACCCCATCTCTACTAAAAATACAAAAAATTAGCTGGGCATTGTGGCAGGCACCTGTAATCCCAGCTACTTGGGAGGCTGAGGCAGGAGAATCGCTTGAACCCGGGAGGCGGAGGTTTCAGTGAGCTGAGATAGCACCACTGCACTCCAGCCTGGCTGACTGAGTGAGACTCCGTCTAAAAAAAAAAAAAAAAAAAAAGACAATGTTGTAGTGTCCAAAAGATAGGCTTATAGAATATTTGAACAGAAATGAGTCAAGAAATATACTATGTTTACATGGTAATGTATTTAAATGTTGTAACATAATACAAAATTAGGAAATAAACATTTCATCAAATAATGCTGAAGTAATTGATAATCCATATAGAATATAATGAACCTTTATCTCTATATCACACCAGACACAAAATTAACCCGATTTAGATCAACCCAAACTTTATATCGTGGACAAAAATTAATTGGAATAGGATCATTAGCCTGAAAGTAAACAATAAACCTTAAAATTTCCATCAAAAAAGTAGAATAATATCTTTACAGCCTTGTGTAAGCAAAGTTCCTTAGAAATGACACAAAGAGTCCTAACTATATAAAAGAAAAAAATGAAAATTAGATTTTATCAGAACCAAAACTTTCTGCTCATGAAAATACACTATCAAATCAAATTAAAAGTTCAGCCACGCACTGAGAAAAATTAATTGAAATACATATGTAAGATATATGACATACTAACAGTGAAAGAACTCGAATAAAACATGAAACACAAAATAGCACAATTAGAAATGCATAGAAGAATTGAAGACAGTTTCGAAAAGGCGGTGTATATGTTACCAAAAAGCACCTAGAAGAGCCTAAAAATGCTTATTCATCAGAAAAGTGTATCTCACAATGAAAAATACTTCACGCCTACTATAATAGCTTAAATAAATTATAACACCAAATCTGGGTAACTGGAATTCTTATATATTGCTGATGAGAGAGTACAATTGTACAACCACTTTGGAAACTGAAAATTTCTGCTAAAGTGATCATACACTTATTCTATGATCTATGAATTCTGAAACTAGATATTGATTTAAGTGAAATGGAAACATATTTCCATAAAAAAAACTTGAATATGGATTCTATGATAGGTTTTTCTATAACAGTTGAAAACTAAAAACGAAACAATTGTCTATGAACAGGAGAATGAAAAAAAAAAAACAAGTTTTGTTATATCCATATCCTAAAATACTTAGCAGTAAAAAGAACGAACTGCTAAAACACGTAACGTGTAGATTTTAAAAACCTAAGTTGAGTGAGAAAAGTCAGATACCAAAGAGTGCATATTCTAGAATACATGTATATGAAGTTTAAGAAGAAAAACTATCAATTCATGCTGCTGTAAATGAGAACAGTATTTATCTCTGGACAGCAGGGACTGGAGGGAGGAATCTGAAATATCTATAGTGATGGAAATGTTCCATAGTTAATAAAGTACTTGTTATACAATATTTTCAAAAAAAATGGACTATACAGTTATCTAAGAATTTCACTGTATTTAAATTTTATCTAAATTCTAAAAATTCATCAAAAATTAGTTAATTCCAGATGTATCATAGATTGAAAAGTGAAAGGTGGAACAATAAGTTATCTTTAAAAAGTAGATCACAACACTTGAAGTAACGAAGATGTCTTAATAAGAATGCAAAAAGTACAAAGCTTAAAGGGAAAAAATATGAAAGACTAGACAACATTAGGTTTAAGAATTTCAGTCCATCAAGAATACTATCAATGGTGTGGGTGCTGTCCCCCTCCCTGTCTCCATGCGTTCTCATTGTTCAGCTCCCACTTTTAAGTGAGAACATGAAGCGTTTGATTTTCTGTTCCTGTGTTAGTTTGCTGAGAATAATGGCTTTCAGCTCCATCCATATTCTTGAAAAGGACATGATCTTCTTCTTTTTTATGGCTGCATAGTATCCCATGGTGTATATGTACCACATTTTCTTTATCCAGTCTATCACTGATGGGCATTTGGATTGATTTCATTCCTTTGCTATTGTGCATAGTGCTGCAGTGAACATACATGTGCATATATCTTTATAATATAATGATTTATATTCCTTTGGGTATATATCCAGTAATGGGATTGCTGAGTCGAATGATATTTCTGGTTCTAGGTCTTTGAGGAATCACCACACGGTTTTGCACAATAGTCGAATTAATTTACATTCCCACCAGCAGTGTAAAAGTGTTTCTATTTCTCCAAAACCTTGTCAGCATCTGTTGTTTCTTGACATTTTAGTAATTGCCATTCTGACTGGCATGAGATAGTATCTCATTGTGGTTTTGATTCGCCTTTTTCTAACGATAAGTGATATTTGTTGGCCACATGAATTTCTTCTTTTAGGAAGTGTCCATTCATGTCCTTTGCCCACTTCTTTAATGGGTTTTTGTTGTTGTTGTTGTTGTTGTTATTTTCTCGTAACTTTGCTCAAGTTCTTTGTAGATTCTGAACATTAGACCTTTGTCACACAAATAGGTTGCAAAAATGTTCTCCCACTCTGTAGACTGTCTGTTCACTCTGATGATAGTTTATTTTGCTGTGCAAATGTTCAATAGTTTAGTTAGATCCATTTTAAAATTACTGGTTTTTTTGCAATTGCTTTGGGTCTGTTGTGGGGCGGGCTGGGAGGAGGGAGAGCATTAGGAAAAATAACTAGTGCATGCTGGGCTTAATACCTAGGTGATGGGTTGATAGGTGCAGTAAACCACCATGGCACATATTTACCTATGTAACAAACCTGTACATCCTGCACATGTACCCAGGAACTTAAAATTAAAATAAAATTTTTAAAAAAGATTACTATCAACAGATGAAAAATCAACTCATATAATGGAAAAATTAAAGCAAATGTCTGAGGAATGAGTCACATTCTGACTATATAAAGATGTGCTAACTCAATTTTTAAAAAGAGTAAGCAATTAGGGGAAAAATCCTTGAACTTAACAAGAATAGGTTATCTGGATTCCCAATAAGCTATGAAAATTTTATCAACACTATTAATCATCCAGGGCAATACATGCTACACCCACATTGAAATGCCAGCACACATCCACAAAAATGACTAAAATTGAAAAGGAGAGACAATTGATAAGGACATGAAGTGATTACAACTACTGTTTTGAGTTTAAATTAGCAGTACCAAGTGATATCCTTATATTCTATAGTAGAGCAATTGGAATCTGTGGTATATAAACAGAAAAGTTCATTATCAATAGATAGACAGACAGACAGATGAGGGAAGCGGGGGATGGAGATCTTGGTATTTACATCTTGGTGCTATCAATTATTTGTTTTATTTACCTTTCTATATAATCTGATTGTGCATCAACAAGTATCATAAACTTTTCTGATGCAAAAGAGGAAACTTGCAGGCCCAGAAACAGACTAAATAATTTCTTTGCAAGTAATCTTAATTTTAAATACATATTTTGAGAACTTGTTTTACTCCTCTGTTACTATTGAGATTTGCTGCTCCCTGTTATTCTTTCAACAAATTCTAATGAGACACTTACTATGGGACAGGTTATCTTCTAAGTACATATTAATCATCACCCCTAAATCACATACATTCTGGAATATTTACAAGATCAACAAGCCGAGTCTGCATATAGAGAATACTAATTTGAAAAGGTAAAAAATCGCCCATATAAGCATAATTTTACTTTAGCTTTCTTGTGAGTAAAATGGGCCATTTGGTCTCAGTGTAGGCTAGCCATATATTTCCATGAAATGCTTACGTTGGTCAATATTGAAAAGGTTCCTATGATTAAAGTCAAATTATACATGCATGATTGGTTACAATTTATGAGACATTCAT
>NW_012103821.1:46542-72609 GCF_000951045.1 Mandrillus leucophaeus
ACACGGTTTTGCACAATAGTCGAATTAATTTACATTCCCACCAGCAGTGTAAAAGTGTTTCTATTTCTCCAAAACCTTGTCAGCATCTGTTGTTTCTTGACATTTTAGTAATTGCCATTCTGACTGGCATGAGATAGTATCTCATTGTGGTTTTGATTCGCCTTTTTCTAACGATAAGTGATATTTGTTGGCCACATGAATTTCTTCTTTTAGGAAGTGTCCATTCATGTCCTTTGCCCACTTCTTTAATGGGTTTTTGTTGTTGTTGTTGTTGTTGTTATTTTCTCGTAACTTTGCTCAAGTTCTTTGTAGATTCTGAACATTAGACCTTTGTCACACAAATAGGTTGCAAAAATGTTCTCCCACTCTGTAGACTGTCTGTTCACTCTGATGATAGTTTATTTTGCTGTGCAAATGTTCAATAGTTTAGTTAGATCCATTTTAAAATTACTGGTTTTTTTGCAATTGCTTTGGGTCTGTTGTGGGGCGGGCTGGGAGGAGGGAGAGCATTAGGAAAAATAACTAGTGCATGCTGGGCTTAATACCTAGGTGATGGGTTGATAGGTGCAGTAAACCACCATGGCACATATTTACCTATGTAACAAACCTGTACATCCTGCACATGTACCCAGGAACTTAAAATTAAAATAAAATTTTTAAAAAAGATTACTATCAACAGATGAAAAATCAACTCATATAATGGAAAAATTAAAGCAAATGTCTGAGGAATGAGTCACATTCTGACTATATAAAGATGTGCTAACTCAATTTTTAAAAAGAGTAAGCAATTAGGGGAAAAATCCTTGAACTTAACAAGAATAGGTTATCTGGATTCCCAATAAGCTATGAAAATTTTATCAACACTATTAATCATCCAGGGCAATACATGCTACACCCACATTGAAATGCCAGCACACATCCACAAAAATGACTAAAATTGAAAAGGAGAGACAATTGATAAGGACATGAAGTGATTACAACTACTGTTTTGAGTTTAAATTAGCAGTACCAAGTGATATCCTTATATTCTATAGTAGAGCAATTGGAATCTGTGGTATATAAACAGAAAAGTTCATTATCAATAGATAGACAGACAGACAGATGAGGGAAGCGGGGGATGGAGATCTTGGTATTTACATCTTGGTGCTATCAATTATTTGTTTTATTTACCTTTCTATATAATCTGATTGTGCATCAACAAGTATCATAAACTTTTCTGATGCAAAAGAGGAAACTTGCAGGCCCAGAAACAGACTAAATAATTTCTTTGCAAGTAATCTTAATTTTAAATACATATTTTGAGAACTTGTTTTACTCCTCTGTTACTATTGAGATTTGCTGCTCCCTGTTATTCTTTCAACAAATTCTAATGAGACACTTACTATGGGACAGGTTATCTTCTAAGTACATATTAATCATCACCCCTAAATCACATACATTCTGGAATATTTACAAGATCAACAAGCCGAGTCTGCATATAGAGAATACTAATTTGAAAAGGTAAAAAATCGCCCATATAAGCATAATTTTACTTTAGCTTTCTTGTGAGTAAAATGGGCCATTTGGTCTCAGTGTAGGCTAGCCATATATTTCCATGAAATGCTTACGTTGGTCAATATTGAAAAGGTTCCTATGATTAAAGTCAAATTATACATGCATGATTGGTTACAATTTATGAGACATTCATCATTCAACATTCTGGTTTACATTGTCAGTCCCATATTAGAGATGTATGGAGTGCCTTGATTTTGGCAACAACTCTTAACTAAATTTTGACCAAACTTTAGTTAGGCTCCTAATGTTCTTCCTAGACACATCTCTGCTTGTCCTTATAAACTCTAGTTTTAGCAAGAACCTTGTTAAGTCATTTAGCAGAAACCACTCACCTTCAATAACTGATTACCTTCAAGAACTGATCAGGTTCCTCATTCTCCACCATCCTCTATGTGACATCTGATCATCCTGGCCATTCTATAGCATTAATACTGTTAGATTGGTTTAGTCATGATCCCCCTTACCCTATGTCTTGTTCAAGCTGCTGTAACAGAGTACCATAAACTGAGTGGCTTGAACAACACACATTTATTTCTCACAGCTTCAGAGGTTGAAAAGTTCAATATCAAGGCACTGAAAGATTGGGTGTATGGTGAAGGCCCACTTTCTGATTGATAGAGGGCCCATCTTCCCCTCATGTCTTCAAAGGGCAGGTAGGAGGTGGGAGATTTTCAGTACCTCTTTTATATGGGTACTTCTCCCATGCATGAATGCTCTGCCTAACCCAATCACCTCCCAAGGCAGCACCACCTCCTAATATCATGGGGTTAGAATTTCAACATGTGAATTTTGAGGGGGCAAAAACATTCAGTCTATAGCATCACTGATGTTTCATTGAGAAGGAATGATGCTGAGAGCAAGCATCACTGGTTTCCTCTCGGTAGTTTTCTACACACTGAGCTCTGCTCTGCTCTTTAGCTATACATTTCCACTGGCCCATTCTGTATTCAGAGTTAAGTCAAATTTCCCTTCTTCACTGCAATGCCCCATTACAGTGATCCCTGTACCTACCTGCCATGCCCCCTTCCTTGAATGAAGTTTGCCTTACTGTCTTCAATAAGTAGCATGAATATTTTTTTCTTTAACATCTTAATTACTAACGATGTGTTTTCAATTCATAATATCCTTATTTTAATACTAAAAAATGAAGATGATATCACTAATAACAGACAATCAGAAAAAGAGACTGGATGATATCTCTTTATCTATTCATTACTCCATTTATTACTTAAAACATTTTTTAAGATCTTAATGAGTTAGAATTATTGAGTAGCTAACTGCCTTTGATATCACCATCGAATAAACTCTTATTATGTGTGCCTGCTATTTTCACCACTACATCAGCACTATCCTTCAGAGCAAATGAAGTTATCTTCCACAATGGTCAGACTAATTTACATTCCCACCAACAGTATAAAAGTGTTTGTATTTCTCCACAACGTTGTCAGCATCTGTTGTTTCTTGACTTTTTAGTAATCGCCATTCTGACTGGCATGAAATGGTATCTCATTGTGGTTTTGATTTGCCCTTCTCTAATGATCAGTGATGTTGAGCTTTTTTTCATATGTTTATTGGCCACATGAATTTCTTCTTTTGAGAAGTCTCCGTTCAGGTGCTTCGCCCACTTTTTAAGTGGGTTATTTTGTTATTTTCTTGTAAATTTGCTCAAGTTATGTTTTATGAAATAGACGAGCAAATTGGTTCCATATTTTAATATTTTATTTACAATAAGTGTCAAATACTACTATGTTTTAGGCACCATGTGCATATGTGTGATATAAGGGTTAACAATAAATTTGTCTGCCCTCATAGACTTCACATTCTCTCTGGTTTCTTTTCTAGAATTTACTATTTGTTAAGTAAAGAAATGACTGGTAAATTTATAAATGCAGTTTAAATCAAGATTTTTTGGCAGTTTTAAATGAGTGTGATGAATCATATTTGCTTTAGGTTATGTGCGATACTTAGTCATTTTTTGTGGTGATTACCTGAAGACAAATTTAGTGTGATCATATGAACAAGCCTCAGCATAAAATATGATGGTGAGAAGCAGAGATCTGGGTATACCTTTCTTGTATTCACTTATCCCCGGAAAAGAGAAAGAAGTCTATGTACTGGCATTTTTCTTCCAATTTTTTACCATTTTCAGACAGAAAAAAGGTATATCAGAAATGTGACTGATTATGCATTTTATCGAACTTTAAAATTTTAATTTCAGATGCTAAATGCTTCAAATTCATTCTTTGCTGACATCTTCAAGTTTAGTTTTAGAGTCTTTTTTTTCTAAAAAGTTTGTTAGGGATTCTTTTGCTATGGCAAGTAAGCATGAGGTCTAATGTTGACTGAACGTTAGAAACAGACAAAATACATAAAATATTAACCTAAAAATGGGATTTCCAGTTTCCTTACCAAAAAAAAAAAAAGATGATGCTATGTATTCTTTAAAATTCATTCTTCATGAGTTGCCTTAAATATTAAAAAAAAATTGTGAATCATTTCTTACAAAAGTTACAGCGATATTGTTCCAGATCTTTCTATCACAGTAAGGAAAGGTCTGTAATGAATTGTTCCAGATCTTTCTATCACAGTAAGGGAAGGTCTGTAATGAATTGTTCCAGATCTTTCTATCACAGTAAAGAAAGATCTGTAATGATAAAACGACTGTAAAGAATACCATAAGGTAACCCTTTATTAAGAATTGACATGTATAAGATGAATATGTTAGGAAAGGACCCAAGCCAATGTGTAGTCACTGTTTCTGTTACTATTACCTAAGGCTTAGAGAATGTTGGGTTTTTGTTTTTGTTTTACAGTACCCTTCCTAAGCTAAAGCTGTATATTTCTTCTATTAAAGAAGAATTTCAAAATAAAAAAAGTTGGACTACTGAAATAAAATAACATACCTAGAACTTTTACAATGTTACTTTCCAAAGTTCATGATTAAGCATAATCTGAAAGCTGCTTTTATTTGTAACTGTAGTTTGGAAAATAAGATGTGGGATGATCTACACTGACTTTTTTTTTTTTTTCTAATTGTCCACGTAAACAATACATACGTTGCCATTGGTAAAATTCAAGTAATAAAGAACAATAAAGAACAAAGTATAAACATCATCATTTATTCTCCCTTTCAATATTGCTGTCATCTGGTGACTGTTTCTCTCTAGTTTTCTCTACACATATTTAAATGTACATGTATGTTCATATGCATAATATTTATTACCTTTACAAATAAATGTTTTGTATATATTGTTCTATAACTTCTTTTTTCCTAACAGTATAGCTCTGAGATCTTTCAAACTTTGCCTCAATCTTTTTATGCATGCTTAATATCAATATAAATGTCAACATATCATTGATTTATATACATAGAATGGTACCTTGTTCAATACACATATAGATTCCCTAAAATTTTAAAATCCTCTATGTAATGTCTCAGTCAATATCCTTGAGGATTCATATGTGAACATTCAATTACACTTTTAGCCACCAAACTAATATGAGATAATTGTGTAATGTATATTTTAAATTTAATGTTACTTAGGAAAAAATAGTACTACCCAAAGCTAGTTGTCTATGTAGGTTTTTGTTTTTATGTTTGTGTTTTATCTTGCTTCCTTGTCAAGATTATTCTAGGTAGTGATTTCCAAAATCTAGCATCTAAGAAAACCTTAATTGTTCTGCAAAATAATAGGGGAAATTAAGATTTTCAAATTAGCTAAGAAATAGAATAAGAGCATTTGTGTGTGTATTTGTGTATGTAAATAAATAAATAACTGGGACTGAGATTCTGTGGAAAGGTGTGCCATTACCATGTATTCCTTTGACTTATATGGTTATAAGTGAACCGAAGATAGAGGTGGCAGTAAAAGCAGTCTAGTATTATGAGTTGGTAATGTTGGCAGGAGTGGTCATTTATTATGGAACTCAACTCTTTTTCCTAGTGTATTGCATGTGAAACCTGGAGTTGAGGTGCTTGTCTAAGGGACTGTAGCTTTGCGTGTGATTGTCAATCTCAAACTGGAGGATAGGAATCAATTCTAACATGGCTTGAAATCTTCAATATCGCTTAGATTTTGTTGTTCTTGATCTATGTGAGAATAAATCAAAATTCAAAAATAATTGTATTTTCAGTGAAAATGCTTAATTTCTTTAAATATATAGCTGCATCTCTTTACTTGAAAATTCCACTTAAAAGAAATGTATTGTGACTGGCATCTTGATTGTTAGATTCCAGATTCATGTGGGAATGTAAATTACAGTGGAAAATAATGAGCTGAATCAACTGAAGGCAGCATTCCAAGTTCATGAACTTTATCTCTAAAATGAGGATGAGAATGCTCCCCTTCAGTACCTTTGCTATGCGGTCAGGATTAACAAGACACTAGCTGAGGAATGCCAATAAACACATTTTTTAATATACATGATAAACATTGTAATGGTTAGGGCTACTAACTTGTCTTTCCTTGAAAAAAATATATATTTTTTACATGGTTCTTACATTTTATTTAATAATATTTAAATTCTGGCTAATGAAACAGCAACCTGAAATTTTGTAGCAGTGTGAAATAAGTTTCCTTTGAAAATCCAGTGGTAATAAAAATGCATGGAAGTATATAACTTTAAATCTTGAAATATGTAAACAAATGCAACATAAACAAATGTTATAGTTGTAACATAATCAGGGTTTATTTTCAGTATCAGTCCTGGAGCCAACTATTACTGAAATCGTACTAGAAATGCCAACACCTTATGAAAATGTTGATAATGTTTAGGGCTTGTGTTAGGAAGACTACAACTTGGGCATGTTAAAAAAACTTCATGTACCAATGTGTTTTTTAATTTTGAAAGTGTATTTCCAATAAATATAATTTAAAGCATTGGAACTACATGATTTGTACCAATGTCTGCCTTTTTACAGAGTTATGTTATGACGTAGTCTTATTTCAAAAGGTCTCCTGCCATTTAAAACATACTCTTTTCCCCTTTGTTGGTATCATTATTCATTAGCTTAACCAATATTATTTGAAATGTTAACTATTTTTAACACCAATTCAGTGAAATATGGGAGCACCCAATAGATAGAAACAAATCGCTAATAATGGCATAGAGCAGCCCTAAACCGCCTAAATAGATTTTTGTAATAAGGAAAAGAATTATAATTTTGTTTTAATACAATGAAGATTCAATGAAAAATGATAATATTAATTGTGAGCTGTCTTTGGTACAATGCTTTTTTTTTTTTTTGGACTCCAATAACATAAAATCATGACTCCAACTTTCTTATACAATAAAGAAATGTATTATTATACCAAAGTGGAAGTCCAAAAGTAAAATAGGATCGAGGCGCCATGTGATCAATGGCTCTCACTGATGCAATTAGGAGTCAGATTTATTCATCGTCTCAGCTCTGCAGTGCTGGTGTCAAATTGAATATCTTTCATGGCTTCTGCCCCGTGATCATAACATAACAACCAATGGCAGTTGGGGCTAAATTATTTTTTCCTGTCGAATAATGGGAGACAGGAGAAAAAGAAAATAAGGACAATTTGCCCGAAATTGTAACATAAATCTTCCCTTTAATCTGGGCCTATTTAAGTTAAATTTTCCCACTTGGAGCATTAACAGTCACTTAGGAAGGCTGCACACTAATTGGCTAAAACTAATCCGCAACTATTTCTAGAACTGCAGATGGGGTCTCCTTTCTATGAGTTCTAAGAGGAATCTAGATGTATGAACCAAATTAGGTTCCTTTAGGAAAAGAAAATAGCCAGTTAGAGATACTAAATAGCCAAACAGATACTAAATAGCCAACCAATACTATGAAATATCCTATAACCCACCAATCTCATGAGCCCTGTAAAATGATTAGAGGAGAAACTCTGAGCAGAAAAAAATAAAAAGTATTCTGGAAACACCCCAGAAGTTATTTTTTAAGGCTAAGATTTATTGACTTTTAAGGTATAGATTTATTTGAAATATGGAAAGATTCAGCCCAATAATTTGAAAGAGGTGTTGAGAGAGGTAACCATGTGTAGATATAATTAAAGTACATATATTCATTATTACAACTTTGAAAGTTAAATGATTTCACATATAGAGAGAAGATACTTGGCTTTTCTAAGTCTTGACTATAATATTAAAATCTGATATGAAATACGTATAAGGTGTTTAGTATATGACATAGTTTTATCATTGATTTTCATACATTAAGTAATTTAAGGCATACAAATATCCTATGAATAAGTGATTATTTTTACTTTTATTTATAATAGGAAAATGAAGGCAGAGAGAGATAATATAGATGGAGATTGACATAGCTGCATTTGGAATCAGACAATGTGATTCCAGAGTTAGTGGTATTAGGTACTATGAAACAGCCAATTAATACTCATTTTTTGACAGTTATCTTTTGGAACATCTGAAATTGATCAAAATGCTCAAGATAATCATGGATGGTGAATGGATTTCTTTTTGAATTTTGTTTCAATATTTTTCTGCTTCTAAACTTAATTTTTATCAAGAGAAATATTGCAAATTATATATTAATGTGGTTTCTACACTTTTCTGTTGAGTTCCCTATTGTACACACTTTGACATTTTATTGAATTCAGGCTTCAGATTGCCTGGAGAAATTTTTTATAATTCCAAGGGCATTGCATTAAAATTGTACTATTTCAACAACTAGGATAACAACAAAAACAAAAACATGCACACACATCCTCTTAGAGTAGAGGGATGCTGATGCTTCAAAGACATACAGTCTTGAAACACAGATATACAATAATTGAAAGTACAATAGCAATGTTCTGATGCACCCTGTGTTCATTTGTTCACTCATTTACTCGCTCCTCCGTGTATCCATTCACTTCTAACAGTGACGATGCAGGTAGTGAAGAGTAGCATAGCATTGCTATGACTATCAGAGGCTATGAATCCAGACTGCATTATTTGAATCCGGGGTGTCATCAATTTTATCATTGAAAATTTTGGTAACACTTACATAAACTCTCATCTAGAAAATGAAGTGAGTAAAGATAGTTTCTTCATATAATTACTGTTAAAAATTAGTTAACATATTCAGATATTTAGAATAGTATCTTACACATATTAAATGCTAAAAAGTGTTACGTATTAGCATTTATTTGGAAAGGTTTATTGAATAAATACTTTCTTTACCCTCCTTCTTTCCCCTTCTAATTTCTGGCACATAGAATTATTATTCCTGCTTGGTCTCCTTCCATGGGCTCTGATATTCTCTATTGTCAGAATGTCTTCACTGCCTACAAGAATGTTTATAATCTTAAGCATGAGGCAGACATGTATGCAAGTAGCTTTTAACAGTCTGGACTGTAAGTCAGGAAAAGAGAAATGTCCAGCATGAACTGAGAAACGTTCTATGGTGAAGGTAACATTTGTGCCAAAGAACAGTTACAATTTATGAAATGCAAAAATATTGGAGGGCCTAAACAAGAGGCTTTAAGAATTAAAATTAATGATAATGCAAACATTAAGAAATTGTAAAACAAAGTTTTGGAAATAGCAAGCAGACTGGTACAGTTGGAGATTATCTTTCTCACATTTTGTTGTTTCTTGTTTACACACAGGCAAAGTAAGGCACTATGTTATTGTTGCTAGGATTTTAGCATTACAAGTATACCACTTCTCATGTTTACCATGTATCTAACTCCTGTGACACCAGAGAAATTGTGCCAGGCATGCCACATTTATTTTCTTCCAAGTGGACTTGAAAACAACATTAAAGAAAGATGCTGTATCCTCATTTTAGAAATGAGTACTCTTAAGGCTGAAGTTAAATAATATTCCCAAATCCAAAAGTGAAAGAACTAGGATTTCACTCCAAATTTCTCTGAACTCTAAACAATGGTTCTGTTTGTTCATCAAGATTTTTCACCAGTTCTTTATACCTTATTTATTTAATTTCAGGACTCTTGCAGACTGATTTTATAACAGACTTTCAATTTTCTTTGGGGAATCAAGAAATACAGGTTTAAATGTTTGATAAGTAAAATATAAAGTGAAACATAACTTAAAAAATCTGAAGTATGATGAATCATTTAAAAATATATTTTCTTAAGCTAACTGAAATTTTTAAAACAACAATTTAAATTTTACCTTCAAGGTGAATTATCTAACTGGGACCTAAGTTATACCCTGAAACTTGAAAGCATCAACTTTTTCTACTTAAAGAGTTAATTTTAAAGATTCTTCACTAACAATTTTTGAACATGAAATATTGACTTTATTTTCTACTTGAGATGTAAAATCATCACTGCTGAAAGTAATGGTGAAATATGTGAATGAATGTTGGATAAAAACATGGAAAATGATATTGAACCCAAACATAGACTATTAGAATTTCATAATATTGACATGACACATCATAAACTATTAGGAATATAACTGAAACTTCTAAACATCTAGATTTGTTTGACAGCATCTGCATATTCAAGAGGTCGATAATTTATATGTATAAAAGATATTTTCAAAAACCAACCACGCAGAACTGTAATTAAGTTTGTTTGCCTTCATTTTCTTGCAGTTCCAATGATTAAAGCTCTCAAAACTGTCTGACTGAGTTTGAACCTTCAAGATAACGGCAACCAATTCTTATACAGTCACTGACATTTGAAATAAGGACAAAATGTTTTTCTACTTTAACACATAAATACATAACTCAATTGCACAAATATTCATCCTCAGTACTCCCCTTGTTGTGCAGAAAGGCAATATTCACTTCACTTTAAATTTTCCAGGCTGAGATACACAAAACAGAGATCATGTATATTAAATGCACTCTACTGAATCAAAGTGATAGAATCAAATAAGAGAAAGGGAGAGGGGAGTAAGAGGGAGAGAGAGGGAAGAGGAGAAAAACAGAAAGAAAGAGACATAATTTTTAAAATATAAATAAATCTTATCTGGAGAGAAGAGGGGAAAGTCTCTAAGTCCATTATCCTTTGGTATGTAAGCAAATAGTTCCAGGGGACATAAACCTGTACGTCTTCCCAGACATCTCTATCATTAACCGCCAAGGTTTAGTTACCTTGTAGTCATTTTTTAAATCAGGTTGTCAGCATTGTGTTCAGCAAATTCTGACAATGCAGAAAAATGAACCTATTCAATCAACATTTTTTCCTGATATGAGTCTTTTACATGCGTCAAGTTTTAAGGATTAATTCACACAAAAAATAAAATTATATGTATTAGGATATAAAGACTTTTGAATGAAATTCTAAGAATTCACACAAATAGTGTGTTACTATTAGTTTTATAAGAGAATAAATTATCCTTTATAAACATGATTTCAGTTTAATAGAAAATTATTTGAAGCCCATGTTAAATATGCGTCATAATTTTAGGAAAATATATTTCTGCACAAGTCCTTACATTTGCTCTAGAGATTCTCCAATTGAATATAACTTGAATTATATTTTTATTTGAGATATGCATTTTTATTATTTGATCTGATATTTTGTTCTACTCAATGAAAAAAACTGGGTAGCTAATTTTTATGTAACCCAGTTAATTTTTATGTTATACCCCCCCCAAAAATACACGAGTTGTCATTGATTGTATCAGTGTTTTCACGTATTTGTACTTTTCCTTCTCTTAGAATAGGATTGTGCATCCATGTTAATTGTTACTGAAGGAGTGAGGTATACACTTCCATGCACTGATTTTGGGTTTGTCCATTTTACTTGCATTGACCAATTATGTATGAGTGAACATGATCTATATAACATATGAACAGATGGTTTAAGAGTTACTGAAAGTTTATGCCAGTTATCTTACATTTTCCCTACTTCATAAAATAGCATATTGCAAATAGAAGCTACTCCCTCATCCTATAAACTGGAATGAAGGAATTATGTGGAGGGTACCACCAGGCAATTTACAGCACAGAACAGAGTCACACCCTAAAATAAATTCAGGGCAGAGTCAGAACTAAAATTAGTGAGAAGTAATATTTGTTCTTGTAAGCTGCTGAGGTTTTTGGGTGTGGTTTGTTATCATGACCTATCACAGAAAAGCTGATTAACACATGACTCATAAATATGAAAAGGTGTTCCAAACCTTTGGTATTCAGAATTGTAAATTAAAAAAAAAATAGAATCAATTTCACACTGCTACGTTCAGAATGATTTAAACTGCTAACATTAACTTTTGAAAAGTTGTAAAGCATAAAGAGCTCCCATCTCACACCTACGTCTGGTTAATACTTGTACAATCATTTCAGAAAAGTCTTTAAATACTGAATAATCTTGAACGTGTTCATAAACAAACATTAACAATCTGTTTCTTGATGTTTACCTTGGAGAAATTATTATATATGGACAACAAGAGAGATAAAAATAGCCTAAAATTTCCTATATTTAAAAAGCATCTATTTATTTAGCCAAAAATATTAATTTAACTACATAGCAAACATCGAAAGATAAAATGCTGTTGAACAAAGTCATTTTTATAGAATTGATATTTTATTATTTTATATTCCTTTCTTCTAAACTTTCTGTCTTATTTAAAGGGACATTGATAGCATGAAGAAAATGTGAGATCCTGTCATCTTTTCATCATCAGCTACACTAGGTAGTAATTTCTGTGCTTATTATATGTGTGTTTGTAACTAGCCAAAGTAGAAACTGATCATTTTATTTCAAATTGCAATTCATCTTTTGTTCAGCTAAGGTAGTGTTTACTACCATCTCCCAGCTAGGTACAAGTTTCATTTAACGTTGATATGAGAAACAGAAGTTTAATTTGGAGAGAAATGTAAACCTATCTGCCACATAATGTGTTCCACTTCAGAAAAGAGTGTGATAAATATGTGAATATAAAATATGGTGCTTTGAAAATTATGCTCACAAAACATGAGTTTTCTAGTAAAAATAAGAAAATTGGGCAAAATTAAATATAAAGCAATCCATCTGGTTTACTCTTGAAGGTGAGGGTTTTTTAAATTAAATTCAAAAAATGTTTGCTGTTTATAAATATTTTTATTTTATGAATGTCAATGATGAGAAATGTAGCAGCTGCTGTTGGTTAATAGTTGAACTGGAGCTTTTTCTCCCGCCCACCCCACTTTTATTTTCGATAGCCAAAGTAGTTTATTAATTTTGGTCAAAGAGGCATGGAGACTTTATTTTTCAAAACTCACAAAATGTAATGAAAGAAAGAAAAAAAAGAGGGGGAAGGATATAACTGTAACTATCTTTAATGAAATGAATGAATAGCCTTAAGCCCAATTACACTCTGACCACACATGATCTGAGAATGTATGGGCCAGCTTGTGATCTCCATTTTTTTATTCTGTAAGCGCCACATCAACTAGATTTTTTATCCATGAACGTGTTTCAAGTACACAGAATAATGCTTCATACATGATAAACTTTAAAAAAATATTTGTTCAAGGAGTAAATAAATGAAATAAATTTCATATACTATCTCAAGATAAAGCATCCAAAACAAGGTTGTCAAAATTAATTAACATATTTTCATAATTAAAGAAGCATCATTTTAATAGTTATAAATTCAGATAAAATATAACAAAACACCTGAGATTAAAAGCAATACTTTTTCATGTGTAATATTTTTGCACAAAGTGAAAATGAAATTCAAGAAATAATCTCTATTGAAATTGATTTTTACTAATTTTGCATAATTTAGTTTGATATATAATTGTAAATATGTAATAAATTACATTTAATAAATATATATATGCATATACATACAAAGACTTATAAATATGAATTTAATGTTCACTACTTAATTTCTTTACAAAATATTTTTATTAAAATAAGGTAGAATAAGACTCTTACATGTAATATGCTTTTGTAGTAATTATCTTAGCATAATATCCATCTGGTTATTTGATCTTTAGAAAATAAGGGAGGTAGAATCATTAGAATCCTGTGGATGAACTATGTATAGTCCTTCAACTACAATGTCTCTCTTTAAATCAGAAATTGAAAGAAATAGTAACATACAATTACATACAGTTACATGCTATCAACAATCAATGACTGTGATCTACCGGGTTCTACCATTTCCTTCTATTCTTACTGGCCCATCTCCCCAAGTACTTTGACCTTGAATAGTCCTGGTCTTATGCTGGTTTCAAAGGCAAAAAATGAACAATGATTTAAGAAAAACATAGAAAATATATGATTCACTTTATTACAAAAAGGAAAATAAAATACTTACACATAGACACAAATTATCATTTGATTTTGCATTTTACTGTCCAAGAGTGCAACAAATGTTACCCTATCTAGATGACCAGGGTTACACACTCCAGTAAAGCAGTATCAACAGGTACAGTCAGCCACTGTTCTGATTGGTCTGAGTCAATGCCAGACTGGTTGTTAAACATTCTCACTGTCATATCTGCAGGTAGTTAATATTTTTAAATGTTTTTGAGATAACTGAACCTTCCTTCATTGTTCAATCGGGTTCATTGTGTGTGGGTATGTATCTAAACGTATTTGTTTGAGGAGGTGCTCTAGGCTTTATTAGAAGTATTAAGAAAAGTCACTTGTAAAGTAGGGTACTGTAATTTGAGTACAATAACTGCTTGAAAAATAAAGAGATGTAATTGTTTCTAATTCCTGACCATTACCATTATTACATTTGATCTCTATTTTCTCTCTCTCTCTCTCTCTTTTTTTTTTTTGGAACTGCATATTGTGGCAGTGAATAGGCAACTAAGCTTTTAATACATTTTGGTTCTTCATTAGCCACATATTCTTAAACATAGGCTGCATTGAAAGAAATACTATAATTGCAAAAGGTAAGATAAAAGGGAAAATAACTGATAAAGCATATCAAAAGAATAAAAGGAATCATTATGAAATATTAAGCAAGGGACAGATAAGAATTTGAAATGCAGCTGTGTCTTGTATTTTCTTCAGGGCAAATTTTTACTTTTTCCTGAGAATGACTTAATCTGTTATATTGTGATTATGAGTTTTAATAAAATATGGCATACAAGTAGGTCATAAATCCCAGTTTACATATGACTTGTATTTTAAAGTCTAAAATAATTTCAAGAAAAGCAAGCTAGAAAAAATTTTACTGAAGACAAAAGTAACATGTAATTTAGTTTATATGTTCATAAAATATTAAAGGATATTAAGTAAAATTGGGTCCTATTTAAATGTGCATAATTTTTACCAGGAGCCAATGAAACTTGGGAAGTATATATTCCAGTCAAGTAATAAAATAATAAAAGAAATATATTTTGAATACATGCCTGCTATTTCTGGAGAGATGATACAGTTACAGTTTCACAGGCCCTGGAGGAAAGAGAGAGGAGAGTGAAAACAGACAGTGGAGACTGGCATTGCAACTTTAGCAATTTCACTGCCCAGAAAATATGCACAACCAAGACCAAAAACCACATTTTGATCCCATGAAAATCTGCCACTCTTAGACAGCTCTGGGCACACAGAATGTGCTTCACAAATTCAAATCATTAAGTCTCTGACTCAGTGATTTTTTTACATAAAGATGTTTCTATTATGGTATTAAATGAACCTTTAACTTACAATATTTTCAAATCACAATGGGCTCATTGTTTCATAGTCCCCTGGTATAAATTGAGGAGCATCTGTACCTGTTTGATGAGTAGTTTGTTCATTATACATTTCAGTATATTTATATTGAAAAGCAATACTGTAATTGTACCCTTGTTTACAAAAATAAATGTTAAAAAGTATGTTTTATATGTAGATATATCATATATACATATTATTTAATATTATTCACAAATGTGTTTTTATAATGGTATGCCTGAAATCACAACTACAAAGCAAGCAAAATGGCTGTAACAAAGCAGCCAAGAATAGGAGAATAATTTGTTCTGGCTAGAGCCATAATATTGACTGCCCACTTGGAGGAAATTCCCAAGGTTTAAAAGGTTATCAAACACTGTCTTAACCAAATAATATTTTCTGGTTTAAATAAACATAGTAAATAAATCAAATTTTAAATATTTTATTTTTAGACCCTTAATTTCCAACTGATAGTGTTTATAACAGATTAAAAAATGATCATAAAATACACTCAAATAACTATAACTAAAATAGGGAATTGTGAAATAAAATATATGTTTGTGACCCCAATAGTACTAAACTTTTTAGTTTTTGGGAAATTTCTCTGATGTCTTTCTAAGTAATGAAGTGAGATGTATTTCAAAACTTCTGTTTTTCGACTGTAAGATATATTTTGATGAGACAAACTACATATTTTAAAACAAATATTCACAATGTAGTATTTTACCAAATAATAAAAGGCTTGAGTGAGAAAACAAAGTCAATTAGATGTATTAGCTAAAATATACTGCTCTCAGTTGTGTTTTTCAGCTCTATCAGATCCATTAGGTTCCTTTTTATACCAGCTCTTTCATCATTCAGCTTCTGTATCATTTTATTACAATTTTAGTTTCCTTGTATTGGGTTTCACTGCTCTCCTGAATCTCAATGATATTCATTCCTATCCATATTCTGAATTCTATTTCTGTCATTTCAGCCAGCTCAGCCTGGTTAAGAACCTCTATTGGAGAACTAATATGGTCATTTGGAGGACGTACAACACTCTGGCCATTTGAGTTACTGGAGTTCTTACATTGGTTATTTCTTATATTTGTGTGTGGGTGTTTTTAAACTGTCTTCATGAAATTCTTCCAGGGGGTTGGCCAAGGTGGCCGACTAGAACAGCAGTCCCCAACCCTTTTGGCACCAGGGACCAGTTTCATGGAAGACAATTTTTCCATGGACTGGTGTGGGGATTGGGGAAGTGGTTTTGAGATTAAACCATTCCATCTCAGATCATCAGGCATTAGATTCTCAAATGGAGCACAACCTAGATTCCTCACATGCACAGTTCACAATAGGGTTCACACTTCTTTGAGAATCTAATGCTGTCAGTGATCTGACAGGAAGTAGAGCTCAGACGGTAATGCTTGCTGGCCTGCTGCTCACCTCCTGCTGTGCAGCCCAGTTCCCAATTTTCCCAATAGGCCACAGACCATGGAAGAGATGAGTAAATACAGCACCTGCAGCTGAGACATCCAGGTAGGTACATGCATTGGGACAAAGTGAGGAAACAATTTCACCCACAGATAATGGAGAAAAGCAAGGCAGATTGACAGTCCACCCAAAAAGTGACACAAAGCCAGGGGAACCTCCCTCACTTAGAGAAGTGGGAGGAGAATGAGCAACCTTGGGATCCCCTGCTTATCCCACAGATCTTTGCAGCCCTCAGGTCAGGAGATTCCCCCCATGAACCCACTCCACCAGGGCCTTCAGTCTGACACAAAGCCACATGGAGTCTCAACAAAGCAGATGTTCAAGCATGTGTGGAGATCTGGGAGCCTTAGATACCTAGGCTTCCCAGCAAAAGCAGCTGTAACTCCAGCAAAGTGGGAAGTTAGACCACCATACACACTCCCAGGAAAGGCACTGAATCCTAGGTGCTGAGCAGTGACTATCTGCAGGCCTTGCTTCCACAGCTCCTAATAGGATAAAATCCACTGGCTGGAACTCCAGCCAGTCATCAGTAGCAGTGTTACACCTCCCCCAGACAGAGCTCCCAAGGGGAAGGGTGGGCCACCACTTTTGCTGTTTCACAGCCTCAACCACTGCTGCATTAGGGCTCTAGGGAATCTGGGGCAACTATGAATTGCAGTGGTCCCCCAACACAGTCCAGCAGCTTTTTAGAGGTGTTCAGACTGCTTATTCACGTGGATTCGGACTGGGGTCTCCAGTCATCCCCAATAGTATTTTTTGGCTGATAGGGGTTTCAAATTTGCCTGGGACTGAGTTCCCAGAAGGAGCGACAGGCTGCCATCTTTGCTGTTTGACTGACTTAGCCATTCTGGCCTTTAGGCTTTGGTGTACAAAGGTGACTGGGGACTGGAGGAGAACCCCAGCACAGCACTTCTCTACAAAAATTTGCCCAGACTGTTTTTTTGAGTGGATCTCTGATTTCATACATCCTCGCCACGAGGGTCCTCCCAACCAGAGTGTCCAGCTGTCTCCTACAGATACATTCAGGCTAGCAATAAACTGTACCTCCCTGAGATAGAGCTCCCAGAGGGAAGGATGGATCACAGTTTTTGTAGTTTTGAAGGTTTCACTGTTGATACCTTTGGATATTGGAAAATTTGAGGTGACTAGGGACTGGTGTGGACCCCCAGCTTAACAGAGTAGCCCTACTCTGAGATTGCCCTAGAGTTACAGTGGGAAGCCCATGAGTGCCAAGCCATGATCTACAGCCAGCACTTAAGTTGGAAAGAAGCCCAGATTTGCAGAGCATTGGCAGGTAGCAGGGCTGCAACTGTGAGGAAATATAGGTGACCCACATGACCAAGCAGGAACCTACAAACTGATCAATACACATAAGTGCCACTTAGTGGATGACACCCTAAAGCTTCAACACTAAAAACACCTCATTAACGTATCACCCTGTGACACCAGCAACAGGAAGTCAGCTACAAATAAAGACCCTGCACAAATTCTCAACTCTGTGAAAACATCCAAAAGAGATGTCTATTGATGGTACTCAATCTGCACACCAATTAAAAAAACACCTACACACAGATATGAGAAATAACCAATGTGAGGACTCCAGTAACTCAAATGGCCAGAGTGTTGTACATCCTCTAAATGACCACACTAGACCTCCAACAGAGGTTCTTAACCAGACTGAGCTGGCTGAAATGACAGAAATAGAATTCAGAATATGGATAGGAATGCAGATCATTGAGATTCAGGAGAGCAGTGAAACCCAATACAAGGAAACTAAAATCACAATAAAATGATACAGAAGCTGAATGATGAAAGAGCTGGTATAAAAAGGAACCTAATGGATCTAACAGAGCTGAAAAACACACAAGAATTTCACCATACAATCACTACATTAACAGTAGAATAGACCAAGCTGAGGAAAGGATCTCAGAATTTGAAGACTGGCTCTCTGAAATAAGATAGTCATGCAAAAATAAAGTAAAAAGAAAGATAAAGATTGAAGAAAACCTCTGAGAAATAAGGGATTATACAAGAAAGTCAAATCTATGAATCACTGGCATCCCTAAAAGGAATGGTGAGAAAACAAACAACTTGGAAAACATATTTCAGGATATCATGAAAACTTTCCCAACCTCGCTATAGAAGCTGACAGTCAAATTCAGGAAATACAGAGAACCCCTGAAAGATTCTACATAAGAATATAATCCCTAAGACATATAATCATCAGATTTACTGAAGTCAAAATGAAAAAAAAAAGAATGTTAAAATGTTAAAGGCAGCTAGAGAGAAAAGGCAGGTCACCTAAAAAGGGAACTCTATCAGGCTAATAGACTTCTCAGCTAAAAAACACAATCATCCAGAAAACAGTGGAGGCATATATTCAACAGTCTTAAAGAAAAAAAATTCTTAAAGAAAAACCAATAATTTCATATCCAGCCAAAGTTAACTACCTAAGTGAAGGAGAAATAAGACTTTTTCAGATAAGCAAACGTTGAGGGAGTTTGTTACCAGCAGACCTGCCTCACAAGAGGTCTTAAAAGGAGCACTACATATAGATGGGAAAGACCACCACCAGCTAACACAAAAACACACTTAAAAACACACAGACCAGTGACACTATAAAGCAACCACAAAAATAAGCCAGGATAATAACTAGCTAACAACACAATAACAGGATGAAATTTATAAATATCAATACTAACCTTCAATGTAAATGAGCTAAATGTGCCACTTAAAAGGCACAAAGTGGAAAGCTGGAGAAAAAAGTGAGACCCAACAGTATGCTGTCTTCAAGGGACTGATCTCATGTGCAGTAACACCAATAGGCTCAAAATAAAAAGATGGAGGAAAATCTACTAAGCATATGGAAATCAGAAAAAAACAACAACAACAGGGATTGGAATGCTAATTTCAGATAAAACAGACTTTAAACCAACAAAGATAAAAAATGACAAAGAAGGGCATTACATAATGGTAAGGGGTTCAATCCAACAAGGTGACCTAACTATCCTAAATACATAAACACCCAACAAAGGAGCATCCAGATTCATAAAGCAAGTTATTGGAGACAGGCAAAGAAATTTAGACTCCCACACAGTAATAGTGAGAGACAATGCTCCACTGGTAGTATTAGACAAATCACTGAGGCAGAAAATTAACAAAGATATTCAAGACCTCAACTTAACATTGGACCAAATGGATCTGAGAAACCTCTACAAAACTCTCCATCCAAAACAACAGAATGTACATTCTTGTCATCAATACATGGCACATACTCTAAAATTGATCACATAATTGGACATAAAACAATCCTCAGTAAATGCAGAAGAATTGAGATCATACCAAATGTACTCTCAGACCACAGCACAATAAAAATAGAAGTCAAGACAAAACAAATTTCTGAAAACAATGCAATTACATGGAAATAAGACAACATGTTACTGAAAGACTTTTGGGTAAATAGTGAAATTAAGGCAGAAATCAAAAAGTTCTTCGAAAGTAAAGAGAACAAAGATACAACATACCATAATTTGGGGGATATAGCTCAGATAGTGTTAAGAGGGAAATTTGCAGCACTAAATGCATACATCAAAAAGTGAGAAAAATCTCAAATTAACAGCACAATACCACACCAAAATAATTAGAGAAGCAAGAGTGAATCAAACCCACAGCTAGTAGGAGACAATAAACAACAAAAATCAAAGCTGAACTGGAAGAAATCAAGAAATAAAAAACCATTCTAAATATCAACAAATCCAGGAATTCATTTTTTGAAAAAATGAATAAGATAGGCTGCTACTCAGACTAATAAAGAAGAAAAGAGAGAAAATATCTAAATAAATACAGTTACAAATAACAAAGGGGATGCTACCACTGAACCCACAGAAATAAAAATAACCACCAGAAACCCTTACATACACCTCTCTGCACACAAACTAAAAAACCTAGAAGGGATGAATAAATTCCTGGGCACTTACACCCTCCCAAGAATGAACCAGGAAGAAATTGATTTCCTGAACAGACCAATAATGAGCTCTAAAACTGAATCAGTAATAGATAACCTACCAACCAGAAAATGCCCTGGACCAGATGGATTCACAGCCTGATTCTACCAGATGAACAAAGAAGAGTTGGTACAGTTTCTACTGAAACTATTCCAAAAATTGAGGAAAAGGGACTTCTCTCCAACTAATTCTATGAGGTCAGCATCATCCTGATAACAAAACCCCACAGTGACAAAACAAAAAAAGAGAAAACTTCAGGTCAATATCTTTAATAAATCTGGATGCAAAAATCTTCAACAAAATACTTGCAAACTGAATCAAGCAGCATGTCAAAAAGTTAATCTATCATGATAAAGTAGGCTTCATACTAGGGATGCAAGGTTTGTTCAACATACACAGATCAATAAATGTGATTCATCACATAAAGAGAACTAAAGACAAAAATGACATGGTCATCACAATAGATGCAGAAAAAGCTTTAATAAAAGTCATGTTAAAAACATGTTAAAAACCCTCAACAAACTAGGTATGAAGAAACATACCTTAAAACAATAAGATCCATCTATAACAAACCTACAGCCAACGTCATACTGAGTGGGCAAAAGCTGGAAGCATTCCCCTTCAAAACTGGCACAAGACAAGGATGTCTTCTCTCTCTACTCATATTCAACATATTATTGGAAGTCCTGGCCAGAGCAATCAGATAGGGGAAAGAAATAAAGTTCATTCAAATAGGAAGAGAGGAAGTCAATGTATCCCTCTTTGCAGATGACATGATTCTAGATGTAGAAAACCCCATAGTTTCAGCCCAAATGCTCCTTTACCTGATAAACAACTTCAGCAAAGTTTCAGGATACAAAATCAATGTACAAAAACCACTAGCATTTTTATACACCAACAAAAGCCAGCCCTATAGCCAAATCAAGAACACAATCCCATTTACAACTGCCACAAAATGAATCAAATACCTAGGAATATAATTAACCACGTAGTGAAAGAACTCTACGATTAGAATTACAAAGCATTGCTAAATCAGAAATGACATGAACAAATGTGAAACATCCCATGCTCATGGATAGGAAGAAACAATATTATTAAAATGGCCATACTGCCCAAAGCAATGTACAGATTCAGTGTTATTCCTATCAAACTATCAATGGCATTCTTCACAGAACTAGAAAAAAAAAAAAAAACTATTTTAGAATTCATAGGTAGCCAAAAAAGAGTCGAGATGATTCTAAGCAAAAAGAACAAAGCAGGAGGCATCACATTACCTAATTTCAAACTATACTACAAGGCTACTGTAACCAAAACAGTGTGGTACTGTTACAAAAACAGGCACATAGACCAATGGAACAGAATAGGGAGTGCAGAAATAAGGCCAGATGCCTATGACCACTTGATCTTAGACAAAGGTGACAAAAACTAGCAGTGGGGAGAAAACTTCTCTATTCAATAAGTGATGCTGGAATAACTGGCTAGCCATATGCAGAAGATTGAAATTGGACCCCTTCCTTTCTCTATACATAAAATTCAACTCAAGATGTATTAAAGACTTAAATGTAAAACTCAAATCTATGAAAATTCTAGAAGACAACCCAGGCAATACTAGCCTGGACATTGGAATGAGCAAAGAGCTCATGACAAAGGCACCAAAAGCAATTGCAACAAAAGCAAAAATTGACAAATCAGATCTAATTAAACTTAAGAACTTCTGCACAGGAAAAAAACAAAAAAACAAAAAACAAAAAACAAAATAAAACAAAAACCTATCAACTAATGGGAGAAAACACTTGCAAACTATGCATCTGACAAAAGTCTAATATCCAGAATGTATAAGTAACTTAAACAAATTTACAACTAACAACCCCATTAAAAAGTGGGCAAATGACATGAAGAGACACCATTCAAAAGAAGACATACATGCAGCCAACAATCATATGATAAAAAGTTCAATGTCACTAATCATTAAAGAAATGCAAATCAAAACCACCAGTGAGATAACATCTCTCACCAGTCAGAATAGCTATCATTAAAAAGTCAAAAAATAGCAACTGCTAGTGAGGTTGTGGAGACAAGAGAACACTTAATTACTGTTGGTGGAAGTGTAAATTAGCTTAACCATTGTGGAATGCAGTATGGTGATTCCTCAAAGAGCTAAAAAGAGAACTACCATTTGACCCAGCAATCCTATTACTGGGTATATATCAAGAGGAGTATAAATCATTCTATCATAAAGACACATGCATCTGAATGTTCGTTACAGCACTATTCACAATGGCAAACACATGGAATAACCAGCAATGACATATTGGATAAAGAAAATATGGTACACATACACCAGGACATACTGTGCAGTCATAAGAAATAATGTATTTTGTGGGACCATGGATGGAGCTGGAGGCTATCATCCTTAGCAAACTTATGTAGGAAGAGAAAATCAAATACCACATGTTATTACTTTTAAGTGGGAACTAAATGATAAGAACTCATGAACACAAAGAAGGGAACAGACAATAGGGTCTACTTGAGGGTGGTAGGAAAGAAAGGAGGAAAAAAAATAACAATTGGGTACTAGGCTCAGTACCTGGGTGATGAAACAATCTCTGCAACAAACCTCCATGACATGAGTTTACCTCTGTAACAAACCTATAAATGTATCCCTGAACCTAAAAGTCGATAAAAGAAATTCTCTCATATTTTAAGAAGCATCCTTGATTTTACTTTTTTAAACAAAAAGGAACAAAGCCCTGGAATATTTAGGATTGTTCATGTATTTACAAAAGAATAGACAGTTTAATTGCATGAAGAAATAAATTATTCTCAATTATGCATGATTTACTAGACTGAGTAGACACGTATTTTCACTTACATAAGCCAAAATATCACATTAGGTATTAAGCAATACATGTCTGTATTATAACTCATGGAATCACCTTTGCAATCATGGTCAAACCATAGATTTACTCAAAATATTTTATCTACGAGTTTATATATAAATAGATTTCACATGTTTGAGGAATCTCCTTCGGACCAAAGCCTTCTCTGGATAATCTCACAAGGTCCCGACTCTCTGTCTTTAACTTAAATGTTTAATGCTAATTAGCTATACAGTGGTAGTATGATATAGTTATAAAAGGGTATCGTCTGTAAAAAGTGGACATTGAATTTTCAGAAATAAGCATCTTATTATTTAACATTAATAAGACATTTAGCATCAAGGCCTCTGGGAATGATCTTGATTACTTTCTTTGTTGTTATAGGTCTATGTAAACCATTTGGTGTGGACTCTGGATGCTGAAATATTTAAATTTGCTTCCTCTTGTTGCCATTATATAGCTTAATGTATTATATTTGAGGAATGACATGAAAATAAATGAGGTTTAGATAGTAAATGGCATTGAAATTAATAATAATATTAGACAATGACAAGATATGTATCTTAATTCATTTGAATTTGTAGGAAATTGGAAGGGTTGTCTTATAATTTATTGATTAGAAAGGAGTCATTTCTACTAGTACAAGCCAAGTTTTGATTATCTATATACACATCAGGCAAGAATAGAGGCTTTTAAATTTGTGGCAAGAGGCAACTTTGTTTGCCAGATTTGGCTGCCTTGTCCTTTAAAAGTTATTTCTCACAACATATTGCAAGTCAGGACTTTGGAATTCATTAGTTAAACCCTCAGAGACAAAGGATTAGGTTCAACAGTTGAAATAGTAGAAGTAGCGCTAACATTTCAATATGAAAGGTATATAGGATCAAGAAATATATTAAATTTCCTCCACAAAAACCTACTTGGATTAAATTCTGTCTTATAATAAATAACAACACTTTACTCAAAATTGATTTTTTAAAATACATTTCCACTTACAGGTGAATTTGACTGTACTTTTTCAGCTGACTTTGCTTCTGTTTCTGAAACAGCACAGCTTTCAGGATACTTTTAAGGGGAAATTAATGCTTTTAGCTGTGTGTATTTGGATGACTCAACAAAAATATTGCTGAGTTGATGACACCTTCTGGAGGTCAATCAAAGTATTTAATGATGTCTTCTAATCTCTTGGCAAGAGAAAAAATAACTAAATGTTTTCCTACAGTAACAACATATGAAAGTAAAAGATGGCTCTTTCTTTATTGTAGTATCTATTCAGATATACTTCTTTTTTTGTTAATAACTTAAAAATTGCCATTTTTTAAAAGGTGTATAATCTATTTACAAATATTGGATATTGAAGAAACAGTTCCCTGCACAGCAAAATTATATACTCATTAAAGATTTTATTTTATTTTCAAATAAATGAGTCATTGAAAATAATAGTTCATACCTGATAAATGTTTACTTTAGATTTTGATTACCATTAATCCAACATGCCTGAAAGTTGAGTGTATCTGCTTAACTATTTTGTCAATATTCATCACCTCATGAAACCTCATATGTCAAAGAATAAAACATCCATAGTGCTTTACTTTGACACTTTTATTTGAATTATATGTGAGTCATGTGTGGTGACTACTTTTAAAGGGAATTAGAGAAGCATTATTTGTAGCCCCACCCAGAAAATGTAATGGGAGTCACCTTCTATATTAAATGATTTCTATATTAAACTACTCTCCTACTCAAAGTACTATGTCTATTTGCTTTAAGTTTGCTTTCATTTATTCATTATTTCATTAAGCATGTATTTAATATTTAAATGGTACAGAATACTGCCAGGGCACTTAGGAATGTGTGTGGCTAATGCTTTCCTGCAGGGATAAGGGCAGTAAAAGATGAGCCAAGTTTTTGTGGGAGACTTTCCAGATTGACTAGATGAGAAAGAGTTAGCTCTATAAAGACAAAATGGTCACGGAACAACTTGGAGAGCATAAGGAATGAGGAGACATGCTGCAAAAGATGGGAAAATAAATATCTAAGATGAATAAGAGATAAAGAGATTAAGTTCTGTGTCTTGAAACTTAATGGCCATTTTCCTCTCTTATTATCTTACTAGCAGCAGCTGATTCAGGGCTTTGAGAGGAGGAATAGAAGGTGACAGGATTCATATTTTCTTTTTCCTCATTTTTATATATATTGTTAAAATAATGGATTCCTAGAAGCTGTGTGAGATATAGAATAGTTAAGAGACTTGTCAAAAAGAAAAGTGGGGCCACGCTCCATAGCTCATGCCTGTAATCCCAGCACTTTAGGAGGCCAAGGCGGGCAAATCACTTGAGGTCAGGAGTTTGAGACTAGCCTGGCTAACTTGGTGGAACACCATCTCTACTAAAAACACAAAAATTAGCTGGGATGGTGGCATGTGCTTGCAGTCTCAGCTACTTGGGAGGCTGAGGCAGGATAATCTCCTGAACCTAGGAGTTGGAGTCTGCAGTGAGCTGAGATCGTGCCACCACACTCCAGCCTGGGTGACAGAGGGAGACTCTTTTTAAAAAAAGTAAAAAAAGAAGAAGAAAAGAA
>NW_012103821.1:72944-101810 GCF_000951045.1 Mandrillus leucophaeus
AAAAGAAAGGGAAAGGAAGGAAGGAAGGAAGGAAGGAAGGAAGGAAGGAAGGAAGGAAGGAAGGAAGGAAGGGTGGGCTATAGAACTCTCACCTGGGTAAAGCAAGGAGATTCTGGAAACAGAAACATTGTCAGAAGAATGTAGTCCTTTTTTCTCCTGTCTCAATTTTAATCTGTTTGCTTCTCTTGAAGCCTCAGGTTCTGTTTCAAACAAGCAGGAAGAAGTGTTGTGGGACTTTTAGCACTGTCATGGAAACCTCGTATAACAATGATGTATCAATAGAGCATAAGGCTAGGGTATGATCTGGTTTTGAATAAAATGTTTGGAAAAAGAACTAGATTGAGATGAAAAACCAAAAATAAACCAGTAAAGGATATTAAATGTTATAGACAGTATGAGGAACTGTAAGAGAGAGATAATGTTGTCATGAGGCAAAAGAAAAATTGATCCAGAATGAATGGATGCTTGATATTTAAAGACACAGAAGGGTATAAACAAGAAAGGGCCATGGGATTCAACAGGTAGAACATTTTGTCAGACTGTAAAAGATGTTTCAATGAAGATTCAGGGACTACCTTGATAGATTCAGCAACTGAAAGATGAGAAAATGAAAGAGTGAATATATATTACGTATTTCAATAAATTTGGAAGTAAATTGGAAGTAATGGGTAAGGTCATCTTAAGCCAGACAGAATAGAATGATTTTGGAATTATAGCTGAGAGAAATTGGAACTTGGTTTGAGCTAAAAGGTGAGATAAGGTAGTGATGTTTAAAACCAGTTGTATACTTGGCCTTAAAAGACTAAATATTTACATTAAGAAGTGTTAAAGTTCCTAAATTCTCCATCTCATATTCCCATAGACAACAAGTGAAATCAATAAAAAGTATATATACTTGTTTCTAGGAGGGAATATGTACTGAAAATAACTTTAAAAATATGTGTGTGTTTGTTTTCCCACTCAGAATTTTAAGAATATAATTTACAGTCACTTCATAAGAGATATTATGAAATTTCATACATCTAAGTCTCATCTTCCATCAAAAGTTTTTTTTCAGGAAACAGACATGCGCCATATAATTGAAAGTGTTAAAGATTTTCTCTTAGTTTCTTATACTGAACTGAAGACAAATGTGGTTTTATCTTCCTTCAGTCTTTGATGTTGGTGACCTAGAGATGGGGTTTTGGTGTAGATAACCTTTATGGTGATGTTGATGCTATTCCTTTCTGTTTTTTAGTTTTCCTTCTAACAGTCAGGTCCCTCAGCTTCAGGTCTGTTGGAGTTTGCTGGAGTTCCACTCCAGGCCCTGTTTGCCTGGGTATCACCAGAAGAGGCTGCTGAACAGCACATATTGCAGAACAGCAGATATTGCGGCCTGATCCTTCCTCTGGAAGCTTCATCCCAGAGTGGCAGCTGCCTATACGAGGTGTCCATTGGCTCCTACTGGGAGATGTCTCCCAATTAGGCTACACGGAAGTCAGGGACCCACTTGAGGAGGCAGTCTGTCCATTCTCAGAGCTCAAATGCTGTGCTGGGAGAACCACTGCTCTCTTCAGAGCTGTCAGACAGAGACATTTAAGTCTGCAGAAGTTATCTGCTGACTTTTGTTCAGCTAGGCCCTGCCCACAGAAGGAGAGTCTAGAGGTAGTAGGTCTTGTTGAGCTGTGGTGGGCTCCACCCAGTTCGAGCTTCCCTGCTGCTTTGTTTACCCACTCAAGCCTCAGCAATGGCAGACATCCCTCCCCCAACCAGGCTGTCACCTTGCAGATCAATCTCAGACTGCTGTGCTAGCAGTGAGCAAGGCTCCATGGGCATGAAACCCACCGAGCCAGGCACGGGAGAGAATCACCTTGTCTGCTGGTTGCTAAGAGCTTGGGAAAAGTGTAGTATTTGGGCAGGAGTGCCCCATTTTTCCAGGTAGTTTGTCATAGCTTCCCTTGGCTAGGAAAGGGAAATCCCCCACCCCTTGTGCTTCCCAGGTGAGGTGATACCCTGCCCTGTTTCAGCTCGCCCTCCATGGACTGCACCCACTGCCCAATCAGTCCCGATGAGATAAACCAGGCACCTCAGTTGGAAATGCAGAGATCACTCATCCTCTGTGTCGATCACACTGGGAGCTGCAGACTGGAGCTGTTTCTATTTGGCCATTTTCTTTTTTAATTTAGAGATTTTACATCATGGAAAAGGAATTAAAACTTAATGGATGCTTATATTGTGCCAAGCCTTGAGTACAGCCGTATATTTTTTTTAGTTTTAAATTTTTTGTGGATACATATTAGGTATATATATTTATGGGGTGTGGATATTTGGATAAGGAATAGAATGCACAATAATCACATCAGAGTCAATGGGGTATCTGTCACCTTAAGTGTTTATCATTTCTTTGTGTTACAAATGATCCAATTATCCTTTTTAAATTATTTTTTAATGTACGACAAATTACTTTGACTGTAGTCATCTTGTTGTGCTATCAAATACTAGATCTTATTCATTCTATCTAACTGTATTTTTGTACTTATTAACCATCCCCATATTACCCCCGCCTAACCCCCCACCATCACACACACACCACTACTCTTCCCAGCCTCTGTAACTGTCTTCTACTCTCTACTTCCATGAGTTGAATTATTTTAATTCTTACCTCCCACAAATAAGTGAGAACACGTGAAGTTCATCTTTCTGTGACTGGCTTATTTCATTTACACACCATGGAGTACTACAAAAAAGAGTGAGATTCTGTCATTTGCAACATCATGGATGAAACTGGAGAACTTTATGTTAAGAGAAATAAGCCATACTATAATGTTTCAACCTATTATTTAAGGTCCTTTTCTACTATTTAAGGCTCTTATCTACTAAATTCATTATCTCTCAAATTTCTGTGTCTGTTTATATTGAGCAGTTTTACTCCTGGTTAAGGACAATAATTATCTACTTCTCTACATGCCTAATCATTTTAAAATTGAGTACCAGAAATTGTACATTTTATGTTTAGAGGTACTTGATTTATAGATATTTTTATAAATAGCATTGAGTTTTCATCTCACGTGCAGTTAAGTAACTCACAGATTAGTTTGATCTTTTTGAGCTTTGCTTGTAAGTTTTAGTATGGCTGTTCCAGAGTGGTATATACTCTGGGACTACTTTAGTTCCACTAATAAGGTAATATCCTTCTGAAAAATGTATCCAAAGTCTTCTAAATTCTGAGTTCTGTCTATTCTGGCTATTGAGAACACTATTTCCAGACCTTGTGAACTTTGAGAATTATTGGACCTAATGTGTTTTAGTAGTCTTTCCCTGGTCTCAACTAGTTTCTTCTTAAGCATGTAAGATCACTACTCAGCTAAAGACTTGAGGGTATTTCTTTGTAGATGCTTGGATCTTTCTTTCTCAGTGCAGCCTTCTCTCACCATTACTTTGCCCAACAAGTTTTAGTGACCCTAGTCTCTCAAAATCCACATATCTGTCTCCTTACTTGAGTGAGATTACTAGTTTCTGTTTGGTCCCACCCCTATGTGCAGTGGTATAAAATGTGCCTTCAGCCATTTCTCTGGGGCTGTTGTAGGGCTCTTCTCTCAGAGATCCTTTCTTCCAGGGATCAGAAACCTCCGCTGCTTGTTACTCAGTGTCTGAACCCATTGCATAATATATTTTGTTTTCTAGCTGTTTACAGTGGGAGGACAATTGACCTAGTAATTAATCACTGATGGAAGTCTAACAGAGTTTTGAGGCAACCAATCAGTTCTCACCTGTATTTATGAATTATTTATGCCATTAAAATTTTGTACTGCTCTGATATTGTCCGTCCTCTTTACCAGCACTTTAGATCTAGGATGTCATTTATATGTCAATTCTTTGACAAAAAAAAAAAATAAATAAATAAATAAAATAAGAAAGAAAGGATATCTAAAGCATTGAAGAAAAAAGCAATTCTTTAGAGAAGGTAATTCATTTGATAAATAGTAAATTAATGTTTATCTTATTCAATGAAGAGGAAAAGCATAACTAAATCCATTTCTCTCAATCTACTCTTTTCTTTCCACCTCTAACCACCCTCCCTTCCAGGCTGTTATTCACCCCAACACCATTTCAAGTACCCTTCTTAGATTTTTTTTTCAAAGTGTTTATTATCTCCTTCATATACACACACACTCTCGTTTCAACAATTTATCAAAGAGTAATTTTGTGGAGGGAGATGACTGCCTTTCCTAGTTCACAATCTTGGCAAGAAATCAATGTGATTCTCTTTTTCCTCTCTTCTGTATTTCCTCAATATTCTGTTTTAATTCTATTCATCTACCTTCCTCTAAATTTACCACTGCACTTGAACTTTGTTACTATAGTGGTTTCCAGACAAGAAGAATTGGTGACCAGTCCTTCAATAAAAAAAGGTCTTTTATGCAGAACATGACTTAAGCAGAAGGTAGATGATAAGGTATAAGTCTAAATAGAAGACACACTACCAATGAATTAACATCTGGACATTAGAATATAATTTGCCTTTAGGCAATGAGTAATCTTGTAAGCATTGTTCAAGAAGAAGTGACTGGTTGGGTTCACATTTTAGATCCATATCTCTGGACTATATGAAGAATGATTTGAGAAGGTTAGCATTCAAAGCAAAGAGATCAGTTAAGTTGATTAGTTGTGGTAAAACTGGAGTTATAGCAAATAAGGAGACGGGAGAATGACTTTAATTAATCTTTGGTAAGTTCATGAGAATTAGTTAATGATCAAATATGAAATATGAGGTAGATTGCAGAACAAAGAAGAGCTTTCATGTTTCTAGTTTGGATGGTTGTCATTTGAATGGAGAACATCAGGGAAGAAAAAGGAGTTGGTACAGAGCATTTTCGGCTTGTTTAATAACTTGGGGACATACAGGTGGAAGTCAGAGGCTTGCAAGAGAGAAAAAAAATCAGTTCAATTATTATTCTAAAAGGCTATATATTGATGATCTTGCTATCTCATCAGATTTTTGTTACCTAATCTTACTCTCTTAAATTTATTGTCTATATTTTGTGTTAAAAATGGATAAGAAGATATTAAATATTATAATCCTAAATTAAAGGCAATGAAACAGTCATATTTTATAATTCTATAATTAAACACCATTGCATATGGTCCAAGATAAAGTTAATTTAAATTCAATTATCTTTCATAATAGGCATAGAGTGGGGAGATTTTACTTCTCTGATATCTAGTATTGAAAAACACCCCTACTTGCCTGAAAAAAAGTTCTGTTCTTCTAAGTATAAAGAAGCTCTGTAGTGCTTTTGAAAATGTGGAACAGGTAACCAAAGAAACTTACTCAGCTAAGAATTCCAATCTTTTTATCAGTCCCTTTGATGTGACCCTCAGAAAAAGAAAATTTATTACAAATATGTTCGTCTTTTATTCTATTTTTTGACATGTAAAATGGGCCCAAAAGCCAACAACAATAAAAACAATAGCAAAACCAAAAACTAAAAACCTAGATAACCACATGTGGAGTTAGCCCTTCGATAAGCAATGCCATTTACTACACCATTGGTATAGAACTATACAATGTGATTCTGAAGGTGACCAGTTTTATTGAAAGGTGAGGAAAGAGCAGTTCATTTTTCTTTCTGCATGAAAAAAGGTAATGGCAAATAACATAGCCAAGAAGGAACAGCACTCTATTAAGAACCTTTTCAATCTTTCTGTTTCTTTAACTTTAGTCCTGACATTGCATACACTTTAGAGGAAGCCCTACCATCACTTTTCTGACATTGTGACATTACATTTTGCTTCCAGCTGTATTGAATATTCTAAAAGAATTTTTTTTTTTTAGACAAGATGCAATTAGTGGTGCCAGAAATTCTCTCTACATGTAGGAAGCATAGATTATAGCTGGAAAAGGTGGACCAATAATAGTTTCACTTATCATCAGCTAGGCCTCAGGGATATCTACAAAACTGAGAATCTCATCCATGATAGAGTTAGAGAGGGCTTTGCTATGCTATAAAGAACTAAGTTTAAATTGAACATGATAAAATATAAATCAGTGTCTTTTTGGCCAAGTGTTCAACCTCTTTTAATTACAGAAAATCGGAGATAATTCTGGTATGTTTTGAAACTCAGATAAGTTTTAAGGGTAAAGAACACATTTTGCTTTGTGTTCTAAAAGCAAATACTACTAGATTGTATTTAACTAAATTGATAAGACCAGGCAACCAGTTTTTTAATACGTTCAGAGTAAGACAGTTCTTCTTATTCATTCCTGCCACTGAGTTAGCCTGCAGTGAAAAAGTATATATTTTTTATTCTAATGTATAGAATTACTTTTAAACACAGTGCAGAGTATATGTTAAATACATTTAAATTGCTCATCAGTCTTTTTTTTTTTCTTTTAAACGCCCTCAAATTCTTTAGAAGACTACTTATATATTAATTCCAGGAAAAAATACAATATTTGAAATATCAAGATGTATTCAGGATAGAGGCATTAAACAGGAAACAAAGACTCTACTTTTATTCTATATCTTATGTTCCTTGGAAAGAACATGTGTCAGGCAGGAAGTATACGTAGGAAAACAAGGAATTATTAATTTGAAAGGTTGGGTTTAAGTTCCAACTATACCATTTACTAGCTATTTATGTTGAGTAACTCAATTTCCCATACTTTAATTTATATTATAGGATTGTTGTGAAAACCAACATATATCATGGAAGTGCTTTTCAATAACAACAAAATACATAAATTTTATTACCATTAGTAAACATCTGTCCAAGTTGCAAAGGAACCTTAAATTTCCATTATTCAATATCTTCTGAAGCCATTTTGTTTTTGTCTTTTTACCGTAGATAAATCTAATGTGTTTTAATGGCTATAAAAATAAATATTAACCTGTAAATCTTACTTCTAATTAAAAAAAATACTTAGGGAAATTTTATTAGTATCACATTTAGAAGATTTTTATTTTATTTTTACTTCTCTTTTTCTGTGATGTAAACCTTTCATTAGTTAGTGACTAGGTATCGCTTTTATGAAACTCTATTAAAACCATTTACGTAACTCATAGGGAAAACATATTGGTAAAGAGTTACCCCTATGTCAATGTTTCTGCAATGCTTTTTTTCTCCCTCTGCAAATAATTCTGTAGGATATTTGGCAAATAACAATATTTTTTGTTCTATTTCTTACAAAAAGTAAATGAAGCTTATACTGAAAATCTTTCCCACATATTATCTTGCAACAACCATGTACATTTCAGTTATTTATCATGTCAATAGGAAATAACTTAAATAATAATTATAGTCAATAATTACTGAGCACTTACTATATGTTCACACTTTTCTAAATACTTGCTATATTATCTCTATCAATTTTTAAAAAATAACATAAATACTAAGCCTCAGAAAGTTTAAAATGCCCAAGGCTATTCTCCTAAGGCAGAATTTTACTAAAGATCAGTTTTGACTCCAGAAAACTTGAACTTATGGCTACAGACTAGCACATGAACTAAACACAAGGGATTGAAATGCAATTTGTCAAAGCTCAAGAACACATAGACAAAATGAGAGAGACACTAATGCTCTACCCATCAAATTGAAAAAGGCCAGTAATGATAAATAAGTTAGATCAAATTTTCCTTGAGTGTGATACTTCAGAATATTTTTTCTTGAATTTCATTTCAGTAGTATCCTTCCCATTTTTTTTCTATCTTCAGAATTTAGTATGGATCTTGCCACAGTGAGTACCCAACAAATGCTGTCAAATAAAGTCAACAGTTCATGTGTTTGGTTTCTCTTGTTATTGTGAGAGAAATATGTAGCATAATGAAATAGGCAAGAGGGCAATGTTAAATTGGATGTCTAGTAATTTGAAAACACATTTTATACATCATTGCATTTAGTCTGCATCATAAACAGTGAGGTGCTTATTTTGAATCTCACATTATGTGATGAGTCATTTGTTCAAGCTAGCACAGTTGGTTATTTGAACAATCAGGATCTGGCCCCTAGCCTGTTTAATTACAAATCCAGTAGTTTTCCAAGTAGTCTACACAAATTAGTGGAAGGGTTGAACAAGTGTTTCTTTGCCTCCCTGGCATGTTTTTGTCTGTATTCTGTAGCCAGTGAATGTTCCATAGCCTTTTATTCTTTCAGGTGACTAACGTTTCAAGGAAATATAGAAGGGAAATATAGAAGGCCAATATAGCTGATACACACACAGTGGTCTCCTGCCCTACAGTATAGATATTTCTTACTTTTGATAACATGGAAGAATAATTTGTAGACATAACCAAGACAGCTTTCCAACTTGAAGGTCAATAAATTAAAATTTTCTCTTAAAGTTGAGTCTGCCTGCCTCCCTCAGCTTTGCATTACTGATAATGCATGATTAAACTTCACAGAATTACCTACAATGATTTTTTTTTCCAGTTTAGTAAAAATAAGTCAAATAATAAAGTATTTTGGTTATATTTTTTCTGAAAGGATTTCCACACTTATCCTGTTCATGATTAGCAATGTTTCTTTATTTTCCCTTTTGTTCAGCTGTCAGATTTTCATAAAACATTCAGAATATTTAATTAGAAAAACAGCTTTCATAGATGTTAAAAATCTTTGGCATATTTTCTCTTGGGATGCAAAATCTGAGTTATCCTGCTGAGCTGTGTGACTTTTTTTTTTTTTTTTTTTGCAATTCTATAATAAACAGGTTACATGTTATAAAGAAAAGAATAAAAAATCTCAAAGATTGACCTTGGTTTGGAAAGTTTTTTGAATATACAAAATATTAGGTTATGCCATATGATTTTATGGAAATTTAATACCAGACTTCTTTTAATTTATACACTAAGTTATGATAACTCTAGACTTTCTTGTCTGATTTATGCTGGAGGAACTGTGGGAAAAGAGGACATTATTTTGTGGTCATGCTCAGTAATTGCTACATGCTGTAAAGATTGTGCTATGGTAAATTGAAATAATTACAAAGTTATCTATTCACTATGACATGCCTCTTACTCTCCTGGGATGGTGCAACAGACCAGAAATTCTAAAAATTCACTTAAGCTGATAATATCCCTCCAATTAATTGTGAAATATATGATCACCAGACAAGAGTGAATACCAATAGTACAGTGAAGTAACTGTGTCCTAGATATGTGAAGCATATGATGGATGAGAAAGGACTTACCTTGGTTGACCCAGGAAAGGGAGATAGGCATTAGGATATATAGGAGCCTATTATTCTTCATTTTACATTAACTCTTATGTAATATATGTGTCTCTGGAAAGACTTCAAATAAGAACAGTAAAGAGAATAAAGACACTGTCAAATCTAAAATAGAAAAGCTTTTTAAAATTGTTGTTCTGAAGATTTTGTCTATCTCTCTTTACGCTTATTTTCCACATGTATTTATTACTTATATCTACATAATTAATTTATGTACATATTGATTCTGCAAATTTGTCCTGCTACTTTATAGTTTAAAGATATCACACACACATTGGCCTATACTGTTTTTTTTTTTTTTTTTTTTTTGAGAAGGAGTCTCTCTCTGTCACCCAGGCTGGAGTGCAGTGGTGCAATCTCGGCTCACTTCAAGCTCTGTCTCCAGGGTTCACGCCATTCTCCTGCCTCAGCCTCCCAAGTAGTTGGGACTACAGGTGCCCACCACCACACCTGGTTGATTTTTTGTATTTTTAGTAGAGACGGGTTTCACCGTGTTAGTCAGGATGGTCTCGATCTCCTGACCTCGTGATCCACCCGCCTTGGCCTCCCAAAGTGCTGGGATTACAGGTGTGAGCCACCGTGCCTGGCCACATATTTGCCTATTCTTGATGACAGTTGTGTATGGTACAAATATCTAAATTAAAAAAAAATTCCTGAGTTTAAGCTTAACCAAATAATATAACCAATACTTAGGAGTAGTTTAATAAAACTTACCAAAAAATATGTTAATGTTAGATTACAGTAATGACTGCATATGTGTAAGCATATGTATATATACATAGATATATATCTACAAATACAGATTATACAGCCCATGTTACTTATCTGCTCCCATGCCCTTTTATGGCACTTAGTATAAAATTTATAATTATTACCAAGACCTACAATGCCTCTCATGATCTAGCCTGTCTACATCTCAAATCACACCTTCTTCTACTTTTCTCCTTAATTTCTATGATTCATCCACTGGTCTTCTTTAGATTTGCTAAAGATGCAAATCTCTTCCTTTCATAGACTCTTTACTCTTGCTGCTCTTTATGCTTAGAAATCTCCACTAACAGTTAATGTATTATTGACTCATTGTTGATTTAATTCTCAGCTCTTATATCACCTGCTTAAATAAGTCTCACTTAAATTTGCCTCCTATTTTCTCATGAAATCATTTTTAAAGGAATTATTATTACCTTTTATTTATAGTACTCACGATTATTTTAAATCCTCACTTGTTAGTGTTGGATACACAATTTTAGTCTTCTATACACATTACTATATATTAAATGCTTACACAGTGACATATCAACAATCATTAATGGATACTAAAACAAGTAGGCAAAAGTTTGATGAGATACAGCATAATTGTGTGGATTCAATCTGTTTTACAAGTTAATTATTGATTTCAAAGGGAAAATAGTAACTTCATAGAAAAGAAACATGGCAGGCTCTACATTAGCCAACAAGTCAAATGCAACATCACCAGTAATAGAACCAACTGACATCATGGTGCTTTTAATATTATGTTAATGAAAAGGACTGAATACTATTTTGGTGTTATCTATGCCAAAAAAGCATAATCTGAATTTAATTATGAAGAAACAACAGACATTCCCATATTGAGAGCCATTTTGCCAAATAACTACTCTGTAAGCTCTAATAAGTGAAATGTCTTGAAAAACAAAAGAAGTCTGAGGAATTATTCCGGATTAAAGTAAGTTTCACTAAAAGAGAATGATTTTCCAAAGGAATTGCAGATAAAGAATCACTAATGAAATATTGCCATTGGCTAATTTCTCTGGAGACCGGATGATAGTAGTTCAATATGGTACCAAAAAAAATTTTGAACTACTACCTATTATGGGATCTGCCACATAGTCATTGCTGTGCACTCTTGTTATCCTCCTGCCTTTGATTTAGTGATTTAGCATCATCAATATTGTATTGCATTCGAAACAAAGTATATGCTGAAAATTGTGGGAGATCATCTTTTCAAGTATGAGACACAAACCTCTTCCACAATAAACTTAGAATATACATTCTTGATTTAGCTATCACATGAGTTATAGTTGTAAGATTATTTTGGTTCTCTTTGGAAAACAATGCAGACTATTTAGTTTGAGTGGCACATTTCTTGCAGACAAAAAGTCTATAAATACATTTTATTTTTAAAACATATTAAATTATTAGAACTATAAATTGTGCCCATCATTTTTATTGCTGTGTTACATTATACTTTATTACTGGTTTATCATTATATAGAATGGAATGGAACTGAAGTCTTTTGTCAAAAATTGTAAATAAGTGTTTCCTTAAGTGAATAAAACACAATAATCCTGGTCTGTATGCTTAAAGGTTTCACAGATAAATTGAGTTATCCTTTAAAAACTCAGTTAGTGAAAATAAAGAAAATTTAATTTAGATATTTCTTTTCCTTTGATTTTTTTCATGAGAATTAATATTTATGTATTGCCTTTATTTTGATGTATATTAGATTCATTCATTCACTAAGTATTTATTGGGTATATGACTTGCATTAGGAGAAAAAGGTATAATGGTGAACAAATAGACCTGTTCCCAGTGCTGCATTGCAGCGTAGTGGGGACTCTGGATTTTTGTTTGGTTAATGTGGAACATTTCAGGATGGAAGTTATCAAAGCCCAGGGAAATATCCTGTGAGGAATGATCCCCTTTCCTCTCTGATTTCTCTCCTCTCCTTGATTTAAACCATATCTATCAAAGTACTATTGTGTGCCAAACGCTGGTAGATAATTTTTGTATACAGACTTCTATCCTAAAGAGGATGACACCCTATTAGGGAATAGAAGTAAGGAAGATTTTAACCATTAACTAGAAGACCTGTTGAAGTTGATTTCACTGTTAGCCTCTTTTTCCTGAAAACATATTCTGATCATATGGGTACTGTTTCCTTTTTTTTTTTTCTTATAATTTTAACTACTAACTGAAAATTATCATGCTAGATTTTTAAAGAAAGATGCTTTGCTATTCTTGTGCTGATTTGTTGCTCAATTACTAGGAGGTTTGCATACATACAAGGCCTATATGTTCTCTGACACTTTGTTTCATGTGTAGCAAAGTACAGGTTAACCAAGCACAGGTTTCCCCTTATTAGAGTAGGAGGAAAAACAAGTTGATCAAATACTGGCTTAGAGTTTTGCAGCCTGAGTACAGAGACTGCTGGAATCAGAGGCTCATTCTATAAGTTTGAACACCAGAAATAAAAAGCAAAGGGCAAGTAGAAAGTCAGAATGGTCCAGGGTAAAGAAAGATACTGCAGTTATTTAATTGAGTACTTTTTGCAGCAGGGCAGAGGGAAAGTGGCTCAATCTCCCTGGAGCATCATTAAGCAATGATTGAGGAGGGATCTTGGTGGAATTTTGAGAAAGAGCTACAGGTGGTGTAAGAGGTAAAGAAGCAAACTGAGACAGCTTCTACTATGACAATGAAAATGATAGGTCAATTTTGGTCTCGGAGCCACTAAAAAGTTCCTAGAATGAAGAGGTCGTGACTCTGGATTAGTTAGCATCTCTAACAAGGGCAATTAATCAGACACTAACAGGCATTAGATTGACATGGATTTGTTCCCACAAATGTAGAGCAATGACCAACTTCATAAATCAAGATGGAGAATATATGCATGAGCAGCCAGAGAGACAGATTTTTTTTTCAGAAAAAGTTATGTTTTTATGTAACTTATTGCGATTTTTAAAAAATCTCAATATTTCTATTATGATACATTTAAATTTACTTTAAAAAAATAACAAAAACCTTCCACCTGATTCTTTTTTATCAGCCTCACTTCAACATGGATACACATACTGATATTTTGACCCGATTTGTTCACAGGTTGCTCTGCAATGGACCTATTTAATTGTGCATGGATATAAGTGATTCCTCCTAATTATACATTCTTAAAACTCCACAAGTGCAAGGGGAATGACCTTCTTGATACCTCTCCACAGTTCTTGTTACAGTTCTCTGTTCTGAAAAGACGCTCATTAAATTTGGAAAATCGAAGATGCACAGAATCTTTTGTGTCATTTCATAAAATTAAATTTCCTTTTTAATAAAAATTGTTGTGTTTCAACGAACAGATTGTTAGCTCCTATAAGGCAGAAAGGGGGGCCTCTACTTCTTTTACAACACATCAAGCCAGGCGTGGTGGCTCACGCCTGGAATCCAGCGCCTTGGAAGACTGAGGCAGGTGGATCACCTGAGGTTGGGAGTTCAAGAACAGCCTGACCAACATGGCAAAACCCCATCTCTACTAAAAATACAAAATTAACCAGGCATGGTGGTGCATGCCTGTAATCCCAGCTACTTGGGAGGCTAAGGCAGGAGAATCACTTGAACCCGGGAGGCGGAGGTTGCAGTGAGCCGAGATCATGCCATTGCACACCAGCCTGGGCAACAAGAAAAATTCCATTTTAAAAGAAAATGGAATACATCACAATTTTTTTTTTCTTAATTTGAGACAGAGTCTCACTCTATTATCCATGCTGGAGTGCAGTGGCATGATCTTGGCTCACTACAGCCCTTACTTCCTGAGCTCAAGCAAACCTCCTGTCTCAGCGTCCTACGTAGCTGATACCACAGATGTGCACCACCACACTTAGCTAATTTTTGTTGTTGTAATTTTTTGGAGAGATGGGGTTTTGCCCTGTTGCCCAGGCTGGTCTCAAACCCCTGAGCTCAAGCAATCCGCCCGCCTCAGCTTCTTAAAGTGCTGGGATTACAAGTATGAGCCAACAGTGTTTTAAACTTATTATACAACTTTCTATTCCCACCCTTTTATCCTCTAATCTGTTCTCCATATGGCAGGTAGACTATTTCTTCTAACATACAAATTGTATCATTTCATCCCCTTCCTTAAAAGCCATTATCACTTCTGATTTTACACGGAATGATCTATACTTCCTACCTCAAGGTAGGGCAACCATATAATTTATAACTTAAACCAGAACACTTTTGAGAATGAAAAAATAAGCCATTGAAAGTTATGATGATGTAACATCATTATTGGATATCCCAAGCAAATCTGAATGTATGGTCATCTCATCGTCACATCCCTCTTCAACTCCTGACAATTCCAATTACATTAGTATAATTGGATAAGATAAACACTGTTTATCTTAAATATTTCCACAGTGTCTTGCTTATTTGTTTTGTATTTTCCCTCCTGGCTTACATTTATCATTAATCTATTTTGTTGCTAGATCTATAGTGACAAAGTACCACAAATTAGTAGCTTAAGCAATAGAAGTGTGTGTCTTACAGTTGTGAAGGTCAAAAGTCTGAGATCAAGATGTCAGCAGATGTGGCTTCTTCTCAGGTCTCTGAGGGAGAACATGTGCCATGCTTCCCTCCTAGCTTCTGATGGTTTGCTGCCAAGTTGGGCATTTCTTGGCCTGTAGCTCTATCACTACAATTGCTGCCTTCATTTTTACATGGCATTCTCCCTGTGCGATTATCTGTCTCTATGTCCAAATTTCTTCTCATGAAGACACACTGTTATTTGATTAGGGCCCACAATAATGACCTCATCTTAACCTGGTCATCTGCAAATACCCGATTTCTGAACAAGGTCTCATTAACAGGGACTGAGAATTCAGACTTTGACATCTCTTGGGGGAAGACAATTCAACCAAGAACAACATATATACAATTAACAGGTTTTTTCCTTTTCTTTTTAAATGTATAAACTTGATTATAGGAATACTCAGGGATTTGGAAAGGGTTTATCAATACTATTTTAAATCCGAATCCTTCATTTACGAGCCACAAAAGGCAAACTAACATTACACTAACTTTTTCATATACATGTATGCATATGTGTATAAATACACTGTGTGTATGTATATAGGGGCAGGATACCCAGATAGAACAATTAACTTCGTGCAGAGCTACATCCAGAAACTGCTAATCTGGAGGGAGGAAGAACACAGCAACTGTGAGGCAATGAACTCAGTGTTGTCCTGTTAGAGCAAAGAGGAAAACCAGACCAAACTCAGCTAGCACGTGTCCACGGAGGGAACATTTAATCTAACCCTAGCCAGAGGGGGATCTCCAGTCCCAGTGGTTCAAACCTGAGTGTCTCAAACCTTGCCATGGAGGGCACAGTGTGGCATGGCATGCGGTGTCTCCAAGTAAATTTGAAAGGCAGTCTGGGAAGGCAGTCTGGTCTATAAGTACCACAAGTTTTAGGTGAGTCCTAGTGTTGAAATAGGCACAGAGACAGAGGACTGGGGTCAGGGTGGGACACATAACATACTGAGACACCATCTGGGGCAGCAAAGTGGCTGTTGGCATCACCCCTCCTCTAACCCCAAGCTGTGCCACCTGGGTTGAGGAGACAGTTGATGCCAAGAGTCCCTTGGCTACTCCAGATGCTGTCTCAGTAGGAGAACTCTTTCTTCTACTTGAGGAGAGGAGAGGGAAGAGTGGGTGAGGACTGTATCTTGCATCTAGGATACCAGCTCAAGCACAGAAGCATACAGCACCAGTCAGAGTCAGGAGGCCCTTCCTTGTTCCAGGCCCTAGCTCCCAGACGACATTTCTAGACACACACTGGGCCAGAAGAGAACCTGCTGCCTTGAAGGAAAGGACTCAGTCCCGGCAGCGTTCATCACCTACTAACTGAAGACCCCTTGAATTCTGAATAACCAGCAATAAGAAATTGAAAAATTTCTGGAAACTAATGATAATGGAAGCACAACATACCAAAACCCATGGGATACAGCAAAAGCAGTACTCCGAGGAAAGTTTATAGCTATCTGTGCCTGCATATATAAAGAGGAAAAACTTCAAATAAACAATCTAATGATGCATCTTAAAGAACTAGAAAAACAAGAGCAAACCAAACCCAAAATTAGTAGAAAAGAAATAATACAGATCAGAGCAGAAATAAATAAAATTGAAATGAAAAAAGGAAACCAATACAAAAAATAAAAGGAACACTATATAGTTTGATGAAAAGTTAAACAAAAATGACAAATCTTTAGCAAGAATAATTAAGGAAAAAAAGAGAAGATGCAAATAAATAAAATTAGAAAAGATAGATTTAAAGATTAATTTAAAAGAACATACAGGGAGTTCTCATATGCCCAGCAGTCAGTTTCCCCTATAATTGTCATCTTATATTCTTATAGTACATATGTTACAATTAATGAATCAATAATGATACATTATCATTAACTAATGATAACGTTGATATTTCTTTAGTTTTTATCTAAGGTCAGTTTCTGTTTCAGGATTCCATCCAGGCACCACATTTCATTTAGGAATCATATTTTCTTAGGCTTCTTTTGCCAGTGACAATTTCTAAGAGTCTATTTTTAATTATCTTAAAATCTTATACTACTGACTAGTTTGGGGGGATGTGCCCCTTTAGAATTTTTCTAATGTTTTCCTTATGATAAAACTGGAGTTATAGGCTTTTGGAGGAGCTCAGAGGTGGGTCCTTTTCATCACATCATATCAAGGGTACACACTATCAACATGATTTGTGACTTGATATCGGCCTTAATCACCTGGCTGAAGTAGTATTTGCCAGGTTTCTCCACTGGAAAGTTACTCTTTTTAAATCTCTCTTTGCATACTACTATTCTTTGGAAGAAACTTGCTGTGCACAGCCCACACCTAAGAAATGGGGAATGATGTCCTTCTCCTTGAACACAGAATGTATTAGTCAAGCGTTTTCCAGAAAAACAGAACCAATGAGAGAATACACATACAAACACACACGCATACACACTCTCTCACACACACAAACACAGACACACACAATGAACTTTATTACAGTAATTGGTTCACATAATTATAGAGTCTAGAAGTCATCTGCAAGCCAGATCCAGGAAAACTGGTGGCATAATTCAGTCCAAGTAAAAAGGCCTGAGAAGTGAAGGGGGGAGTACAGAAGGAGTGACGGTGTAAGTCTTGACTCAAGTCCAAAGGCTTGAGAATCAGAATAGCCAATGTCCAAAGGCAGCAGAAGATAATGTCCTAGGCTCAAATGAGGGAGAATTGGCCCTTCTTCTGCCTTTTTGTCTATCCAGGTCCTCCATGGAATCGATAATTTTCATTCACGTTGGTGAGGGTAATTTTTATTCAACATCCTGATTCAAATGCTAATAACTTCCAAAAACACCTTCAAGGCACACCCACAAATAATGTAATACCAACACTCTGGGCATGCTGTATCTTAGTCAAGGTGACCCATGAAATTAACCATCACGCAGATTATTTACATAATTATTTGAAATTCTACTGTGTGACAGATTTGTCTCTTCTCTACATCTACTTATCCAATCATATATTTATATCAGTATAGATTCATGGATATTTATTTACCATATAATTTGGATTATAATCCAATACCACTTCATTTTGTTGCTTACCTTGTTACAGTTTTGGCAAATGGGAGCTTCTTCAGCTACCTCCTCTGGGCCTTTGATAGATCTCATAAGTGTGTGTGTGTGTTGAGAACTCCTTATTTCTAATACTATAAAATGCTCCAGGATCTTCGACCATGTCCCAGAATTAGCCATTTCCCCAAGGATCCTTGGTTTCTTTTATTGGAGAATGGCATTAGGAACCAGTAAATTTGTGCCTGGTATGCTGTTGCTATTGAGGCATTGTTTCTTTTAGCATCTCTAAACTGACAGAGCAAAAATCTATATATATTTATACTAACGCATGTACAGACACACACACACACACACACACACACACATATACTTTTATAAATAACCACCTGTATCTATATTAAGCTAAACATGAGTTTGTGTTAATATCTCCAATTCTAATAAATTATTACATTGATCATTGCAGTCTCCTCTAGGTGTTAAAACGATTTGCTTTTTGTTTGCATCTAAAAACACATTCTGATTCTTACTTTTCGACAAGGTTTAAAATACTTACCATGCTAACAATAGTTCAGTGCCAGAAATTACTTGAAAACGAGTTACAGAGTCAGAAAGCTTCAGCATCATAAATAATAAAGTTTGTTTTATGGGTGAATATAAAAGACGCAAAAAAAAGGCCCAGCAATTCACATCCAGCCCTTAAAAAAAAAAGAAGCCAAATAACCTCAGAGAAATCAGGGCAGACAGTTTAGTCCAGAATATGATAGATCTCATAAATTAGAATTTTCATAAACTGAAAGAGAATACAGCCTTGAACACCATGTTCATTCCTCAAATAAACAACTGATTATAGCAGTTAGGAAATTTGTATCAGACTGCATATTAAACATGTAAATAGTAGACAATACCTTATGAGCATATATTTGTGTGTGTGTGCATACGTATTTGTCATTTCAGAGTGTGTGTCTTATTTCTAGAACCTGTAATAATTATTTTATCATATTTATACATATTATAAAATTACTAATTATTAAGCCACCCCAATTATAACAACATAGGGATAATTATTCTTACTTATTGTAATATTTTGATTATCAAAGTAAAAAAGGCTAAGTAGAATTCTGGAGAACCGTAGAATGAAAAGTTCTCTAGAATAAGCCTAGAGGTTTATTTTCTCCATATGTGTTACCTACTTAATAAGCAGGACTTACTATAGTGTAGTAAAATATTTGGACTTGAAATTAAGAACTTAATTGCATTAACACTGTAGTTTTTCTTGGCTCTAGCGATTATTCTAATATGTAAAATATCAGTAACATCAGCTTAATAAGCTTTCCCTTCATGTGACTCAGAGTATTAAGGGATCATGGAGCTGACTTGTCTAAATAAGAGCAAACAAGGGAAAATTAAGCAGCCTTTGTTAATTTGTATCTTTTAGTATTCACTGAAATAAGAAAAGGTGTGTATTAAAAGGCACTAAGCAGTAAAATACAAAGTGACAGTAAAGCAGCTTATATTTGTAAAGGAAAGAGAAATAATTTTCTGTTAAATGATGGATATAATTAAGTATACAGCTAGTTGCTCTGATTATTAAATAAACTATATATTTAATGAAACTTTTTTTACTGAAATTTGCCAAAATTATTTATATTTAGGAAAATGGCCAAGCTAAAATGAAGATAGTTATGCATCACTCTTGGGAGAGCCAGTCTTCCATATTAATATATATGTGTTTGTTGTAAAATATAGGCCATATTGCTAGAGGGTTGAATCACTAATTTTCATCATTTCCCAAACATACCCTGTCTACACACATATGTACACTCTCACATCCCAACACTGCTCTTTATCGTTTAGGAGAATTTTTGAGATATTTTTATAATTACCTTCATTCAGTCTGGAAACACTAGAGTGAGAACAATGGGAAATGGCTTCTAGGGCCAAAAATTGGCAAATCAAAATACTTTGTCCAGGTTTCTATGCATTCCAGAATGGATAGACGACTCTATAATGGGTCTGCAATTTAATGCATATAGGATTTATGTACAAAGATAGACAGTTTACTCTCCATGCTTCCCCACCTCCTTATCCAGTGCCCTTTCATGGTATCATGTTACTTCCTGTGGCTTTCCTAGCTAGAAATGTCTCCAAAATTGTACCTTATGAAGGATACTACATTCAAAAGCAGGAGGGGCCTATTTGAATGTTAAAGATAGGATAAAATGGAGGAGAGGAAAGCAAACATAGATTTTTAGTGACTGTGGCCATAGCATACCAGGAAAAAATTCATTGTGATAGTTTCATAATTGGAATTTGAAGCTGTTTTCTGTTGTCTCTGTAATTAATCTTCTCCTCTATAATAAGCCAGAGCTATAAATTTGCTTTTTCAGATAGAGTTATGCAGAAATGTGCTTCTTTTGTTCTTCAAATCTTTTGCATATGCTACAAGGCTGAATTACAAGTAGTTTAAGTGCTGGAGAAAATTCTGATTACATTGTAAAGTTATCTTAATATAAAGTTACTTTATCTTTTGTATTTATTCTTCTGGCACCCTTCAGTTCTTTCCTTCTTTTCATAATATCACCCTAACTTTCCCTTAAGGTACTGCACATATTTTTTTATTTTATTTTATGAAATGTCAGTGAACTTGTTAGTCATAGAATGGGCATAAGACATAAAGTAGACCAATATAAAGTTTTATTTAGACAATTTAACTCTCACATTACGTAAGAATGAAGAAGTGTGGATCTAAGTAATTTTAATGGTGGCACACTGAAGAAATCGTTCATGTGTTTTTGACACCTAGGTCAGAGAACTCCATTATTACTGTCTATCCTACATTCTGGTAGCTCAGATTTTTTCCTAGAGTCAGTTAAGTATTTCATACTTTTGAGGAAGATTCAATACATTTTCTTTGTTTGAAGTTAAACATAAAATATAAATTTTTTGTTAATATCCAAGGTCCCTACTAGCTTGTGGCTGACATCTGGCATGTACTTTGCATGAACTGCCTTAAAATTTTGCAAGCCTAAATAATATAAGTATGAAATTAATCATTAAATATTTAAGTGAACTCCTTTATAAAAGGTAAAGCCTTGCTTTTTTGTAGTGAATTTTTGTTTGTCATTTTGTTTCCATCTCCCCTCCTGATCTTTGCCTTTACTTTCACACCTTTGAAGTTTACATGGCTCTTTGGTCTTCTCCTGAAGTTGGTCTATTCCTATTCCAATATTCTACCCTATGGCTTTATTATCACTTTAGAATTCCAAGTCTCACCTCCTTACCATTTTTCTCTGAAAAGTTGCTTTTGCAGACTTTATGCTGATGCTTCTCCTTATTACCTAAACTTTATTGCTACTGCTTACAGCCTCACACTAGCCTGTCAAATGGCATCTGGAACACATGTGCCAATCTTATACATTTATTATGATCTTTTTCTGAAAATTCTAGAAAAGCCGAGCTCCTGATTTAGGGTTATTTTTCAACTTTTTAAAGCCTAATCTAGTCTTGAGGAAAAATAATCAACAAATTTGCTTGATGGATTTTAAATAGCATGGTCAAATAGATTAATTTACTCATTTAATGAAACATTTTCAGTTATAATTTATTCACCTATAAATGTGATGTCAAAATGAATTTTTATGAGCAAAGATATTAGCATGCTGTCATAATTATGTGTTCTGGGATGTATTTAATGTTATGCCAGACTCTTTGGTTGCCCTTTAAATCCTCTAATCATAATCAACCAGAAATTTAAGGTTTTGAAAGACAGAAACTGTATAAACTATACTTAAACTTTGCCCATAATGCTTTACTTCCTCTGCTTAAAGATTTTTGAAGAGTGTCCGTATTGTCCTGCCACCACACTCACAATGCTGATTCATGGTTGGTACAGACAGTTGGATGCTAGGTATACTCCACAGTTGAATCTCTAATAGTTTGGAAATAGTGTCCTGAAGGTTGAATCCCTATACTTGGTCTCCTGGAATCTCTGCAGAGCTAAACCTCATTAGCCCTTTCTCAGGCAAAGACAAATTTTAATGATTTTGAACAGGTTAGAAAAAAGAGGATATCTAGACAAAGACAAGACCTTTGTGTTTGTTTTTAATCCTCACCAAATGAAAAAGTACATGTTGCAAGATGAATTTCAGTGGCTGAATTATCAAACAATAATTAAAATTTTATTAATATCCTAGGTTCCTTCAAGTAGTAAAAATAATATATAGGCTAATGGGGGATTCAGAGTCCCATGAGAATTCTTTTAAAGCGTAAAGCAAATACAATTAGATGATATTTCTAAATCTTCTTCTTCACTCACTCTTGCATTCCTACACTCTCATCTCAATTATTTTATATATCATTCTATTGTTAAGAAGCAACAAAAGAAATAAATAAGGAAAATATCTAGTTCCTATTTTAGTGTCAGTGAGAGTAAGACCCAATAGTTGACCCTAAATAGCTTCTATCTAGGTGAGATGGGGCCAATTTAAATATCCTTGCATCATCAAATGCCAGCTGTCATGTATGATGAGGAAGGATATGGAATATTGCAGTTTTGTAACAGAGTTAACAGAAGGAAAGCTGTATCTCTATCATGGAGAATAAGCAGCATCTGCGACAGTCTAAAGGAAATGAAGATAAGATGAATCATCCATGGATATCGCTAAAGAACATGAGTTTTTAATAAGGTTAATAATAACGAAGGAGACTTGAGTTTTGCAAAACCTAGTATTATGTCATACACTTCCATTATTACGCCGGATTCAGTTTAATGCATCCAAGTTGCTCCTCTAGTCCTGACAACATACTTTAGAAGTGCTGCACTTGGGTTCCTAGATCTGTTCTTTTGTTAGATGTTAGTGATGATTCCCAAGCCCTCCCTCGAGATTGTGAAAGTCGGATAGTCAGAGAGACAATGACAGTTTGGGGAGATCAGTAAACTTTAGAACAATTTCAGAATTTTCTTTTACAATTCTAAAAATCTAAAATTACAAAGTTAGAGTGAGCAATACATTTTAGAGGATATCTAACTCAATACCATATATTTATTGATAAAGAAATTCAGACTGAAAGAAATTGAATGATTACCAATATGGGAAGCAAAACTGGCACTGAGGTCCTGGAACTACACTTCCATTTACTTCTCATTATAGAGATAAATAAGTCACCCTGTTAAAACTTAAATTTTTGGTCAACTAAATTCTATTAACTGACCAGGTTGGCATGTTTAGCTTTCAGCAAGCTTTTTTTTTTTATTTTTGTAAATGGCCACATAGTAACTATTTTAAACTCTGTCCCTCTTAAATATTTCAAATATTAGGTTCCTGTTACAAAGACGAGACTCTGCCTTTATAGAACGAAACCAACAATAGACAATAGGTAAACAAATGGCTAACATATCCATAAAACATAGAAACATAAGCCACAGGCTATATTCCATGTTACACCAAAAAGCTACTATAACTTAGCACCCTTGGACTATACAAACACACACACACACACACACACACACACACACACACATATATATATATATATGTACACTCATAATCAATTGCTTGACTGAGCAAGGTAATGATTTGGACCAAATAGTTTTAGAGTTTTACGCTGCCTGAGAGCAGCTGAGAAAGGCTAAAACAACTAAATATTGTATTTTGTCTTCTCAAGTTAATTATATTATCCAAACCAAAAATTCTACTTGCCTCAGGTATTGTTAGGAATCTGTTTTTAAATATCTATTGGCACCTGACCAGCTAACCACAAAATATGTAATGGGATTATATGTACCTGAAGATACTATTTATGACAACAATTTGGTAGCCTACTTGAAATGAATAAGTTTGAAGAGATTGAAAAGGTGGTGTTCATTTTTCAGGTCCAACTACCAGAAAGCAAATATATACTGTTTTATAAATCTTAGAAAGGATATATACTTGAATATCACACTCTAAAAAATCAGTTCTAAAGAATAGGAATAAATGGTCAAATTAAATTAGATTTGATACCTGCTGGTGTACAATCTGGGCCCATTATCTCAGCTCATTAGAGTTTGGTGTTAATGAGGCCACGGTCAGGGGTTTATTCTCCATATGAGACAGCAAGCATCATACAAAGACAGCCATTCTGTTCCCTGGCTTTACACTATACACCCTATTCTACCCATATGTTTCATAAATAATTGCAACTGGCCAAAAGCAGAACAAGGGAATGAATGTCTAAAGTTCAGTTCATCCTCACTACTATTGGAAAGAATATTTAAACACTCCCTCATGAAGGAAACAAGATTGTTTTCACAATAAACAACAATGCATTATGTTAGACATACTTCCTTTATATACTTAATAAATGATAGCTTCAAAATATATTAATTTTGACATAAGGATTGTTTGAGTTCCATTTTAATTGCATTTATTCATGCATTTATCTGTCAGTTACTACATTATATTCTGGGAATATTAAGATCAATGAGACCTCAACAACCTGACAGTGGGTATAACACAAAATTTGGGTGGGTGCCTTTTGGTGTTATTATTAATAGTTAGGCCTACTGGAAATAAGGATAGCACTCAATGACTTTTAGATGACATTTGGCCAATTGAGGCAGAAATCCACAAACTCTGTCTTGCTATCAATTTTTCTTCTAAATTTTTTAAGGGAGGTAGAAAGACAAGGTACACAGGCAAAAATATCAACATCATATTTTATTACTAAGGACATTTTTGCTTCCAAGCAGTGCAAAATAGAAATGCAGAAAACTCCAGCAACCTTGAGACTGGATTGTATTTGCTGTAAAGCTGGGAGACTTTTTATACCTTCCCCATATTTCCACAAAAAAATCTTCATTTCAAGCCTACATCTTATGACACTTTTATCTGCTGTGTCCAAAGTGATCTAAACAGGACCTTATTGGAAAGCTCTCCTGCCATGCTCTAAGAAAGTACAGAATCAGTTTACTTTTCCAGTTGCAAGAGTTAGAGAGGAAAGGGAGTGAGGTAAACTTGTAGGATAACCCTTTAACCAGCACATGGCATACCAGGCAAACAGGGTCTGGAGTGGACCTCCAGCAAACTCCAACAGACCTGCAACTGAGGGTCCTGACTGTCAGAAGGAAAACTAACAAACAGAAAGGACATCCACACCAAAACCCCATATGTACGTCACTATCATCAAAGACCAAAGGTAGATAAAACCACAAAGATGGAGAAAAAACAGAGCAGAAAAGCTGAAAATTTTAAAATCAGAGCACCTTTCCCCCTCCAAAGGAACACAGCTCCTCACCAGCAACGGAACAAAGAGGGATGGAGAATTACTTTGATGAGTTGAGAGAAGAAGGCTTCAGACGATGGAACCTCTCTGAACTAAAGGAGGAAGTTCAAACCCATCGCAAAGAACCTAAAAACCTTGAAAAAAGATTAGACGAATGGCTAACTGGAATAACCATTTTAGAGAAGTCCTTAAATGACCCAATGCAGCTGAAAACCATGGCATAAGAACTAGGAGATGAATGCACAAGCTTCAGTAGATGATTCGATCAACTGGAAGAAAGGATATCAGTGATTGAATATCAAATGAATGAAATAAACCGAGAAGAGAAGTTTACAGAATAAAAGAGTAAAAAAAAATGAACAAAGCTTCCAAGAAATATGGGACTATGTGAAAAAGACCAAATCTATGTCTTATTGGTGTACCTGAAAGTGACGAGGAGAATGGAACCAAGTTGGAAAACACTCTCCAGGATATTATCCAGGAGAACTTCCCCAACTAGCAAGGCAGGCCAACATTCAAATTCAGGAAATACAGAGAATGCCACAAAGATACTCCTTGAGAAGAGCAACTCCAAGACATGTAACTGTCAGATGCACCAAAGTTGAAATGAAGGAAAAAAAATCTTAAGGGGAGCCAGAGAGAAAGGTCAGGTTACCCACAAAGGGAATCACATCAGACTAACAGCAGATCTCTCAGGAGAAACTCTGCAAGCCAGAAGAGAGTGGGGGCCAATATTCAACATTCTTTTTTTTTGAGACGGAGTCTCGCTCTGTCACCCAGGCTGGAGTGCAGTGGCCGGATCTCAGCTCACTGCAAGCTCCGCCCCCCGGGTTTACGCTATTCTGCCTCAGCCTCCTGAGTATCTGGGACAACAGGCGCCCGCTACCTCGCCCGGCTAGTTTTTTGTATTTTTTAGTAGAGATGGGGTTTCACCGTGTTAGCCAGGATGGTCTCGATCTCCTGACCTCGTGATCCCTCCATCTCGGCCTCCCAAAGTGCTGGGATTACAGGCTAGAGCCACTGCGCCCGGCCTCAGCATTCTTAAAAAAAGAATTTTCAATGCAGAATTTCATATCCAGCCAAATTAAGCTTCATAAGTGAAGGAAAAATAAAATCCACTACAGACAAGCAAATGCTGAGAGATTTTGTCACCACCAGTCATGCCTTACAAGAGCTCCTGAAGGAAGCACTAAACATGGAAAGGAACAACCAGTACCAGCCACTGCAAAAACATGCCAAAATGTAAAGACTATTGATGCTAGGAAGAAACTGCATCAATAATGAGAAAAATAACCAGCTAACATCATGATGACAGGATCAAATTCACACATAACAATATCAACCTTAAATGTAAATGGGCTAAATGCTCCAATTAAAAGACACAGACTGGCAATTTGGAGAGAGTCAAGATCCATCAGTGTGCTGTATTCAGGAGACCCATCTCACATGCAGAGACATACATAGGCTCAAAATAAAAGGATGGAGGAAGATCTACCAAGCAGATGGAAAACAAGGAAAAGCAGGGGTCGCAATCCTAGTCTCTGATAAAACAGACCTTAAACCAACAAAGATCAAAAGAAACAAAGAAAGGTATTACATAATGGTAAAAGGATCAATGGAACAAGAAGAGCTAACTATCCTAAATATGTGTGCACACAATACAGGAGCACCCAGATTCATAAAGCAAGTCGTTAGAGACCCACAAAGAAACTTAGACTCCCACACAATAATAATGGAAGACTTTAACACCCCACTGTCAATATTAGGCAGATCAATGAGAGAGAAAGTTAGCAAGGATATTCAGGAATTGAACTCAGCTCTGCGGACTAAGCAGACCTAATAGACATCTGAAGAACTCGTCACCCCAAATCAACAGAATATACTTTCTTCTCAGCACCACATCACACTTATTCCAAAATTGAACACATAGTTAGAAGTAAAGCATTTCTCAGCAAATGTAAAAGAACAGAAAGTATAACAAACTGTGTCTCAGACCTAGTGCAATCAAACTAGAACTCAGGATTAAGAAACTCACTCAAAACCACTCAACTACATAGAAACTGAACAGCCTACTCCTGAATGACTACTGGGTACATAACGAAATGAAGGCAGAAATAAAGGTGCTCTTTGAAATCAATGAGAACAAAGACACAACATACAAGAATCTCTGGGGCACATTTAAAACAGTGTGTAGAGGGAAATTTATATCACTAAATGCCCACAAAAGAAAGCAGGAAAGATCTAAAATTGACACCCTAACATCACAATCAAAATAACTAGAGAAGTAAGAACAAACACATTCAAAAGCTAGTAGAAGGCAAGAAATAACTAAGATCAGAGAAGAACTGAAGGAGATAGAGACACAAAAAAACCTTCAAAAAATCAGTGATTCCAGGATCTGGTTTTTTGAAAAGATCAGCAAAATTGATAGACTGCTAGCAAGATTAATAAAGAAGAAAAGAGAGAAGAATAAAATACATGCAATAAAAATGATAAAGGGGATATCACCACTGATCCCACAGAAATACAACCAACCATCGGAGAATACTATAAACACCTCTCTGCAAATGAACTAGAAAATCTAGAAGAACTGGATCAATTCCTGAACACATACATCCTCCCAGTACTAAACCAGGAAGAAGTTGAATCCCTGAATACACCAATAACAGGCTTTGAAATTGAGGCAATAGTTAATAGCCTACCAAGCAAAAAAAATCCAGGACCAGATGGATTCACAGCCGAATTCTACCAGAAGTACATGGAGGAGCTGGTACCATTCCTTCTGAAACTAATCCAATTAATAGAAAAAGAGAGAATCCTCCTTAACTCATTTTATGAGCCCAGCATCATGCTGGTACCAAAGCCTGGTAGAGACACAAGAAAAAAAGAGAATTTTAGACCAATATCCCTGATGAACATTGATGTAAAAACCTTCAATAAAATACTGGCAAACCGAATTCAGCAGCACATCAAACAGCTTATCCACCATGATGAAGTGGGCTTCATCCCTGGGATGCAAGGCTGGTTCAACATATGCAAATCAATAAGTGTAATCCAGCATATAAACAGAACCAACTACAAAAACCACATGATTATCTCAATAGATGCAGAAAAGGCCTTTGACATAATTCAACAGCGCTTCATGCTAAAAACTCTCAATAAATTCGGTATTGATGGAATGTATCTCAAAATAACAAGAGCTATTTATGATAAACTCACAGCCGATATCATACTGAATGGGCAAAATCTGGAAGCATTCCCTTTGAAAACTGGCACAAGACAGGGATGCCCTCTCTCACCACTCCTGTTCAACATAGTATTGGAAGTTCTGGCCAGGGCAATCAAGCAGGAGAAAGAAAGAAAGGGTATTCAATTAGGAAAAGAGGAAGTCAAATTATCCCTGTTTGCAGATGACATGATTGTATATTTAGAAAACCCCATCATCTCAGCCCAAAATCTCCTTAAGCTGATAAGCAACTTCAGCAAAGTCTCAGGATACAAAATCAATGTGCAAAAATCACAAGCATTCCTATACACCATTAACAGACAAACAGGGAGGCAAGTCATGAGTGAACTCCCATTCACAATTGCTTCAAAGGGATTAAAATACCTAGGAATCCAACTTACAAGGGATGTGAAGGACTTCTTCAAGGAGAACTACAAACCATTGCTCAACAAAATAAAAGAGGACACAAGCAAATGGAAGAATATTCCATGCTCACCGATAGGAAGAATCAATATCGTGAAAATGATCATACTCTCCAAGATAAATCCCCATCAAGCTACCCATGACTTTCTTCACAGATTTGGAAAAAACTGCTTTGAAATTCATATGGAACCAAAAAAGAGACTGCACTGGGAAGGCAACCCTAAGCAAAAAGAACAAGCTGGAGGCACCATGCTACCAGACTTCAAACTATATTATAAGGCTACAGTAACCAAAACAGCATGGTACTGGTACCAAAACAGAAATATAGACCAATGGAACAGAACAGAGCCCTCAGAAATAATATCACACAT
>NW_012103821.1:102345-129903 GCF_000951045.1 Mandrillus leucophaeus
CTACAAAGAACTGAAACAAATTTACAAGAAAAAACCAAATAACCCCATCAAAAAGTGGGTAAAGGATATGAACAGACACTTCTCAAAAGAAGACATTTATGCAGCCAACAGGCACATGAAAAAATGCTCATCATCACTGACCATCAGAGAAATACAAATCAAAATCATAATGAGATATCATCTCACATCAGTTAGAATGGCAATCATTAAAAAGTCAGGAAGCAACAGGTGCTGGAGAGGATATGGAGAAATAGGAACACTTTTACACTGTTGGTGGGACTGTAAACTAGTTCAACCATTGTGGAAGTCAGTGTTGCGATTCCTCAAGGATCTAGAACTAGAAATACCATTTTACCCAGCCATCCCATTACTGGATATATACCCAAAGGATTATAAATCATGCTGCTATAAAGACAGGTGCACATGTATGTTTATCGTGGCACTATTCACAATACTAAAGACTTGGAACTAACCCAAATGTCCATCAGTGATTGACTGGATTAAGAAAATGTGGCACATAGACACCATGAAATACTATGCAGCCATAAAAAAGGATGAGTTCTTGTCCTTTGTAGGGACATGGATGCAGCTGGAAACCATCATTTTCAGCCGACTTTTGCAAGGACAAAAAACAAAACACCGTATGTTCTCACTCTTAGGTGGGAATTGAACAATGAGAACACTTGGTCACAGGAAGGGGAACATCACACACCAGAGTCTGCCGTGGGGTCGGGGGAGAGCGGGAGGGATAGCATTAGCAGAAATACCTAATGTAAATGATGAGTTAATGGGTGGGGCACACCAATATGGTACATGTAACAAAGCTGTAAATTGAGGACATGTATCCTAGAACTTAAAGTAAATTAAAAATAAAAAAAAAAGAAAAAAGCAGACTTAATTACTAAATGCGTTAGTGACATAAATAAAAATTATCTTTTTGTAGAAATGAGAAACATAAGCTTGTCCTGTTTTCTGTTAAATTGCATTTTAGACATTCAACATCTTGTCTATGTCACATGGAGAAGTTAGCTAACTGCATTAATCTTTGTTAACCTCCAATACATAACAAGAAGAAGGGTATGCACCAAACAGCCAGGTATTGAGTAGATAAGAGAATGTTTGCTCCTTTTCCTTCTTGTAATGTCATATATAACTTTACTGATTGTTAGAAATTAAAAGTTAGGAATGGTGAAATTGAAACTCACAGCAAATAGTTGATGTCTGATCTAGATCATAACAGATTTTCTGCCTGATGGAAAGGGTATTTCGTAAAGTGAATAAAGCATAAACAAAAGCACTATACACTCATTTGCATGAAGTATTTAGGTAATATCAGGAAATTTAAATCAAATAATAAAGCACTAAAGTGAAATAAACATTAATATCGAATGCTAATGTCCAAAGAAAATAGAAATAATCTTGTTCAACTCTCAATTCTATATAGGAAGCCTGTGACCCATTATGCAGGTAGTTTTTCTTAACTCTAATGTACAAGTTAAGTGATGACTAATGACCAAATATCAAATTCTAAGTATATGAAAATCCTTGTAAAATATAGCAAAGTGGGCCTAAAATTATTAATATGTATGGACTTTTTTCAAAATCAACAATGAAATAAGTAAATAATACTTGTAAAATGCAGGGATAGAGCTGGCCACGGGGGAAAAAAAAAGCTATTTTCTTTTATTTGTGTCTATTTTGGTTAACATAAAAATTTGCTTAGGCAGTGGCAATGAAGAGTACTCCCAAATGTAATACAAATCATGAAAAATGACTTCTAGTGGGTTTAATACTATCACACCTATCATTGAACTGGTATTGACATTTTTATTTATTCTATGTTGCTACAATGTGTAGTTTAAAATCCTGGAAAAAGAATGTTTAAAGAGAATGGGTAATCAATACAGTAGCATGGTATTATCAAGGCTCAAAATTAAAAGGTAGAAAGACACAAGCCAGAAAAGCACTGGACATTGTCTTATTGCCTGTATCCTGAAAACCAGCTCCAGAGGGAAAACTTGAATTGAAGCCTCTGAGTGAGAATTGTTGTTTCTTACAATGTAGCTTAAATCTCAGGAACAAGTAAAGCTTTGCAAAAGACATCTAAAAATATGTTCTGTGGTACAAAGACTTTTTCTATATAAATGATTTTTTAAATTATTGATTTTTGAGTTAAAAAGCTACTCTTATATACTCTCTTGTATTTTACTTACATAAAGTTTAGTTATTATGAAATGAAATAAGCACAGGGAATCGATTTCCTTTGCACTTACATTTGTGTCATTAGCTGCTAAGAGTGCCAGCATATTTTTAAGCAGATAATGCTAGGTAAACCCACTATCACCACCAATTTTCTATCAGTTTATTTCTAAAGGAATTCTTAACCTTTGTCCCAGGGCTCTTGCCAGCTGTCTGGCGCTTAGCACATTCTTAGTTTTGGACTGATCTCTGATAAACATATATTTATACTTTTGAAGCTGCATAATGCTTTCATTCTCAGCATGGAGGTTTGCAGCTGTTATATGCTAAAGGTGTTATTTGTGTTCTTAACAATTTTTAAAAGGAAAACAGGGCTCCAATGTTTCCTCTAAAACAAATTCAATCCTAGATTTTTCCTCTTAGTGGAGGGAGAATTTCCATCTTTACCTCTTCTGCAAAGCAGTGTTGGTGCTATTGTTCAAAGAATTCTAAGAAGGGGCAACATCATTACCTTTCCTATGGAACACTTTCCTGTGTATAAATAACTGAAAATATTGTTATGGTCCTGCCCAAAAAATGATCATATCATGCTTCCATTGATCACTTATATTTGGTATATGATTTTTCTTTTACCCATAAAGCCTGTCTCTCTACAGAAGCTGGAAATACTGATAGCTTAAAACTGTCAGAACAAAAGGAGGCTCCTTCAGCAGTGTCTTGATTGTGCAGATAGGAAATGAAACTCATAGTCACATATACTGTCATGTATGCATTTCTTTCTATGGCAAATGTATAACTCTTTTTGTCAGGTTAAACCCAAACATCTATTTTTAAAATCAGTAATGCAGCATGTTTAACTTTTTCCAAATACTTATAAAATAATTTTTTTTCTCTGACTTATGTATGCAAAATACTTTTCAGTACAAACTTGCACATTGGTGTGAGATCAAACTGTCCCCAAGCTAGAAAGCTCAGAAGCATCCTTAAAGCATTGCATCCTCCTGAATCTCTAATTCCATATCACAAATGTCTCTGTTATTTAGCCTTTTCTTTTGATGACCCCTGATAGTATCTTTTTATCTCACCCTAATTCTGATGATACTCTACTAACTTGAAGATATGTCACTAATCTCACTACCTAATCCAACTTCCGGACTCCTACCAAATATCCTCCTAAAGACATGTACTAATCATATGACTATTCTACTTAGAAACTACTATCAGTTGCCTATTACCTACAGCATAACTTCATGTATTTGAACTTGGCATACAGGATGTTACATTTTTAAATATTGTGAAATGAAATGAGAACATAGCACAGAGACTCATTCCTAACTCATCTCTTCTTCCTCTACCATTTCACTGTTATATAATGAAGAATCTGTTTTGTTTTATTCGTGGTTTCTAAAGAGACACCTTTAAAACTTTAGAATGTCCTAAGTGATACACATGTCTTTGATACTCAAGGTAGGCCCTTGCAGCATCCCTGAGTTTGTGCCAACAAGATGACTTGGAATAGGGGCTGGTCACAACAGAAAGATGAACCGTATGATTACGTGGTTGATGATTTAAGCCAAAGTATGTTAGTCCAACCTCCTGACCTTTGGGGAAGGGAGTAGGGCTGGAGATTTCAATGATGACTAATGATTCAATTAATCGTGCCTATGTAAGGAAACCCTAATAAAACTCCGGACACTGAGGATTGGGTAAGATTCCTGGTTGATGAGAGCAGTGTTGGTCTGAAGGGTGAGTGATATGTCCTGATTCTGTGGGTAACGGGCATGGACACTCCATGTCTGTTACCTTCTAGGACCTTGCCCTATGTGTCTCAGGCGTCTCTTCATTTGGCTGGTCCTGCTTAGTATCCTTTATAATAAAATTATAATTGTAAGTACAGTGCTTTCCTGAGTTCCATCAGTCATTTTAGCAAATTATCAAAATGCATGGGGTCATGGAATCCTTGAATTTGTAGCCAGTTCGTCAGAAGTGTGAATGGCCTGGGGAACCCTGAACTTGGGGTTGTTGTGAAGCAGTTTTGATGAGAACTCTGTTCTTAAACCTGTGAAGTCTGTGCTAACTCTAACTATTCAATAGTTAGCATCAGAAACGCATTGTAGTATTGTACTCACTAAACATTCAGCTAATTTCAGGTGATCTTATTCTCTGTGACCCCTTCTCTTAGCACAAAATATTTGTCTTTTTTATTAAAACCATACAGACTCTTCCTAGTTATTCAAAAAATATTATAGAATAATTAAACCATTATCTAGGTCTATGGATTTAGTTAATTATTCTTTTTTTTCCCCCTGAGTTCTTCAACTCTTGGGCTTTGCCTTTAACTTTGGCTTTGGTTTTGGTACTAATTTTAGTTTAGCCTTTGGGATTATGCATATACAATCAGTGTGATTATATCTGACACTTGATATTTTATTGTTTTGACCATTACCTATCCGTTCCAACTTTTATTCTTTTTTTCTACTCATAGTATCCATTTTAGTAAAAATAATGTAAATCTTGCCAACTTCACTATTATTAATTTAACTTCACTATTTTACTTTAAAATACACAGTAAAATATTTGCATGTTTTTAATTTTTATAAATGGTATTGTGCTACACATCTCTTGAATTTTACTTTGTTCTTTGCAAGTAACTTTTTAAGATACATCAGTTAGTCCCATATATAATTCTAGACATTACTTTTTATGGTATAAATGGACACTCTATGTGTGAATATTACTATGTGTGCATATACATACATTTATGTGTACATTATTTCATTCCTTCATTTTCCTAGTGATGGACTTCTAGGTTATCCCGGCCGGCGGGATCGTCGAAGCAGGACCTGGAGGAGGGAGTGGGAATTTGGGGGACAAGAGACACAAGAAATGGAGACAAGGCAGTGCTCTGATCAAGTCTCGTTTAATGGCGGTAATGCAATGCCTTATATACACTTGGAGGGGAAGGGATTGGGCCAGAGGCGGAGATGATCTCATCGCGGAGGATGTGGCTAGGTAGGTATTGGTTTCTCTGGTCGGACGTCATGTTGCGCCTGCGCTGTCAGTTGGTAATTTTCCCGGGCGGGCGCAGGATGGTGCCTGCGCTACAAAGTAACAATTTTCGCCTCGCGCGGGGGAAAAACAGGTGAAGAAAAAGCAGGAAGAGCGCCATCTTTTATGAGGTATTGATACAAAAGAGAAACAACAAATCTAGGGAGGAGGTAGAAGGTGGAAAGGAATAGAGCTCGGGCGTTTAATCATTAATTATTATTTGCTATGGCCGGGGCGCGCAGCTCCGGACACTAGGTTACTTCTAATTTTCTGCTGCTAGAAAACATGTAATAAAATCAACACCCCTATATTAGTTCATCTGTGAACTAATCCATGAGTAAGACATTATTCCATGAGGTATACATATCCTTTGGAATGTACCCATGGAATAATAAGGTATTATTCCATGAGGTATACATATACATATACATATCCTTAATTTCACCAATTACTTCCAGATTCTTCTACAAAACAGCTCCATTATTCACCATGCTACCAGAAATGCATGAGTTTTCTCATTTCCCCAGCTCCTCACCAGTGCTTCACATTGCTTGGCATGATTTTTACTTTCCCTTCATAGAAAGTTTTCTAGTCCCTTTTTAAAGCTTTTCATTGTGCTAGCAGATATCATTTTGGTGTCACTATCCCAGTCATCTGGAGTCAACTGCTTCTAGTTCATGCTATTTCTCTGCCTGTTCTTCAGGAATCCACTCATTAATTCTGTTGTTGCTTCTGTACTTCTCCAGTGGTTGTCACACTCTCTTGTAATTGCCTCGACTAGGCCTAAGAAGAAGTAGAGGAAGAGAAAATGATTAAGGATGAACAGACCAGGCGTTTGTGAACTTAATGTATGATTCTGGCCCAGCACTAACCTAAACGTACCATACCATACCACTCTGGCCCTATTACTTTCAGATGTGGAAGAGACAACTGAACCGTCCAGGATGAATCCAAAAAAGTGTGGGGAAAGCTGTTTTCCCAAATGCATCTCTTATCTATATCCCTGGTGAAGCCCCACTTAGGATTCCTTGTTTATAGTGTAGCAGGATTCAATTGCTTTTTTGCTTCCAAAGGGTTTTTCAGATTTTCTGAGTTCGATTCTGGGACTTATAGAACCACATTTTCCATCTGTGCATCTCTGAGTTTGAATTAAAGGGAAGGAGTCTTTTTTAGCTAGATATCTTGTCAGAGACATTTTGATCTTATTATATCTGTTATTTATTTATAGCTATGGTAATTTTCATTAGACCAACATGCTCTTCAAATTACTCTGCAGTTAGAACTCAGTCCATAGTGGGTTACCCATAAAAACTTGTGAACTAAAATTGATAACTATTGAGGTCTTACAAGCCTCAGCAGGAAAATTCTACTGGGGAGACACATTTTTATAAAAAGAATAACTCTATGGATATCCCAAATCACTGACATTATTATGCTAGATCCAAGTCACATGGAGACACCACAGTTTCATGGCTTCCTCAGACTTTTAATTCCTGTCTGATGTATATTACCTAATATTTGCAGGTACCTAAATATTTACAGGCATTCCAATTGAATCCCATCACTTTAAGAATGCTCTGTGAAGTGCAGTCTCTTTCTTCAGTGCATTTACTAAAAGTCTATTTGATTAAAAATATTTGAGCTAAGATAATATTTATATCTGCATTTACTCATAAACTAAAGATTTGATTATTATACATGCAGAAAGCTGGTGCAAATATTTTAAATCTCCAAATGAAATTTTGAATTATAGGCCTATCTTGTCCATTAACTCGTGATCTATATTGACGTTGCTTCAATAACTGCATTAAGTCAGTTTTGTGGCTATTTTTTGGAAATAACCCAATTTCAACTGAAATAATAAAGGAGAATTTTTGGTTTACAAAATGAAAATGTAGAGAAAGAGTAAATTTTAGATACAGGTTGATGTGGCCTTTGAGTTTATTTCTCTGTAGTTCTCATGTTCCTGAACTTATCCAGGTGCAAGATTTATATTCAGGCTGAAGGATTACATTTATCCAAAGTTACAAGCTTCCTCTCTCACACCAGGAGTGAGAGGAGTGGGGAATACCTACTTCACACAATACTTGAGCAAAATCCTGAGTTTATTATATTGGACCAGGATGACCCTATCACTGAGGATATGAAAGTGACATTTGCTTAGGTCTGGCACCCAGCCCTTCACTGAAACATTGCGGTTCAAAGGCAATTGAGCTTACACTAGTTAGCGATGGTGGAGTCAGACAAGAAAGAATCTCATCCAGATTGCGTGTGTGTGCTACTAGAGGATAGGTTGTTCCTCAGTGAGAGACAGGGTACTATTAGGAATGTGAGGCAATAGGGAATGCACTATGGGCAAGCAAGACATGTTCACTTTACCTAGTAATTGTCATATTTTTCTGATTTTCTTCTCCAAGTCAGTTGATTCCAACTTGAAACTAACAATAATTTCAAGTGGTAACTCCTAACCTAATCAAATCATATCACTTCCTTTGTCTGAAGGTTTGCATAATTTTCCATTGTTGAAAGAGCCAAATTCACAAAATCTTCCATAGTAATGACCCAAAAAGTACCGGGCTATATATCTTATAACTATTCTTGTAGAAGTTTTGCTTTTCTACATCAAATCAGCCATGAACTCTCACATGCTCATAGCTTTATTCGCAGTGTCTTCAATCTTCTTTTTCTTTCCACCTAGTAAATTCTCACCTTTTTTCTTGTTGTTCTTTGCCTCTAGTATTACTACCTCTGTGAAGTCTTTCCTGACTTTTCCATGACGTTGAATACTCCCTTCTTTATGCTTCCGACCTTTTTTTTCTAATCCATTCATATATTTCTTTTGTGCCTCCTACAGTTTTTTTCTAATGAGATTGGTTTGCTTGTACATATGGTTTATTCATGTATTCTAGTTACTTTAACTATGTAACATTACCGTATCTGTTTGACATACACAATATACTTAGAAAAAACATGTAGATAAATAAATAAATAGACATTACATTTTCTACAAGATTAACAATTCCTAACCTCACTTCATTCTTTGTAGACCTGAATGGGTGGGAGGAGTGTTAGATAATATATTACCTGTAGATGATAGGCCAGCTACTGCATTTATTTGCTGCTCTCATGAAGTTACAGTGGTCCATTATAGACCAACATTGGCTAAGGTTTTCATACTGGACTAAGAAAAATGATGGGTGATCATTATAAATAAGTCTAGCCCATTAATGTAAGATAAAGGTAATGCTTCTTTGGCTATAATATGTGCCAGGTTTGTTAGCATATATCAAATGTAAAGAGAACTATTTAACACATTTGGATTTTTAATAAAATATAAGTTGCTACATTTATACTTTTATTATTTGATTAAACTAATAGATACGAGTAGCGAGAGGAACAAAACTGTATTTAATATATTTCATACAGATAATATTACACTGTAAGTGTTCACAAATTATTTATTGAGGAAGCAAATGTGCACACACACACAAAGATTTTTTTTGAATAAGTGGGAAATATTCTTACCTATGAAATGGTATAAGATATGAAAAAGATTTTTGGACATAACTGTAACTGAATGAGATTAAAAGACAAAAATGAGTGAATTATTGAATAACACATTTTTTTAAAATGTGTTAAATTACTTTAGCCATCCTAACACCGTTTTTCAATTGTTTCTGGAAACTCTAAATGTAAGAGAAAAGAAAATATTAAGATATAGCCCACAAATATTATAGGGCAATATATATTGTTTTAATGCTATGGTTAGCCACATGTTCCGCATAGAAAAACTGGAAAAGGAAGAGAAAAATAAATTGGATAAAAGCACTTGCCTAAAGTTAAGCTAGAATGAGAAAGGTCATCTATGAGAGTACACATAGTGCAAGAGAAATCTTTTTTTAGTTATCATCAAAGGACCGAAAAATTCCTTTCTTTATCATTACCATTTTATTCAAACAAGAAAAGGAAAATAGGTCTATAGAAAACTAAGGAGCTCATAGATGCGAACTTTTGTACAGGAAGTACAATTTCAAAACAAGGCATTTTATTGTGTAGCTGGTATTTTTACATATTTATAAGAGAAAATGTGTGCTCATTCATTTTTTTCTCATTCCCCAAATGACCCAAAGAAATTAAGACTTCACAGAAGACATACAGTTCTATAAATTTTTAGTTGCAAGCTTATACTAAACTTAGAATACTTCCCTCTGGACTCTGTTTTATAATCTTGATAAAATGATCTGGATGGCCCCACGGTGATGATGCTAGTTTCTATAAAACAGGTTAATACATCCATAACGGTATACTACATTCTCTAAAAGGATGAGTATGACCAATCTATCTTTATTGAAATTATTTAATTTTGGAGGCCCGGGTTAATGCTTTCTTGCCTCAGGAGAATAATACGACGTTTATGCTTAGGAACCCAAAATGATAAATTTAGTCATTAGACTCAGCCTTTACATAACCATGCATTACCTTTTAGTCTGTGTTGCTTATCAGAGTCTTATGGTATTTGTCTATAAAACAAACATATTCTGAATTTACAGACTCTTTTGTCCCTGCTGTTTTCTATGTTTTTGTACATGAACTTATAATATGAAACAAAGAATGTAATTTATTCAATAAACATATATTTATTAGTGCTATATGCCAAGCTCTGTGCTTCTTTCAGGGAAACCATGATCAACAACGGAGACAAGAATTCTGATTTCATAGTCCTTAGGTCCAGATCAGTCAGCACATGAGGAAGTTGGCTATTACAATAGAGTGTGATGAGTTAAATGTGATAATAGAATTGACAACATTAAAGACTTAGTAAAATCAGCAGCAACTCACAGGTGGAGGGCAGAAGCAGTTCAGCAAAACTGATGTTCTGTCATACTATAGCACTGGTCCTCTACAGAGGATTATTTCGCTCTCCTGATCCCCCAAAAGAAAAACACACAAACAAATGAAAATGACATTTGGCAATATCTGGGGACATGCTTAACTATCATGACTTAGAAGTTACAACTGTAACTAGTGGGAAGAGACCAGAGAAGCTGCTAAACAACTTACAGTGCACCAGGGAACCCCTCACCACTCACCCCAAAAACCATTTGCCTTAAAATGACAATAATGTTTATATTGAGAAATCTTACATTAAAGCAAGTATACAAAACAGTGAAAGCAGAGCATTTTTTTGTCACTAATAAAATGTACAATTACTAAGTACTATATAGGGAGATAGCTTATTTTAATAGATGTTTTTTAAGCACCTTGTTTTTATCACTACATTGTAAATAAAGGCATAGAGAGGATTTTGTTTGTTTGTCTATTTGGTTGCTCCTATCCTCATACACTCCAGTTTCTCATTCCAGAATAAATTTAAAGTGGTCATAAAAATTTCTAGGTGATTCATTTTATACCTTGTCTGCAACCTTAAAGAATAATGTGTTGAAATTTCTTCTGTGAATTATATCTGCTAAAATTAAGACTCTCTTGGTGTTATTTGCATAGTTCTACTGAAATGACCATAGAACAAACATGCCCCAATGGGACCTCATGTCTTGACTATTTAACATCTTTTCATCCAATTCAAAATGCCAAAGATATTCTATTCTCTCCAATCAAATCCATAAGAATCACTTTTTCCCTCTATTTAGTTTTCAGTTGCTTGCTTCGTGTCGCTATTTCTTGCAGTCATTGTACAGTCTTGTAAAGTACTTTGAGAGATGCATTTGAATGATAAAGAACTGTACATGTAAAAGTGATTGTTGATTTTGTTGCATATTTCCTGCTGAGCTTTGACATAATGGAAAGTCTGGCTTGGAGTTTCCAGTTATCCCCACCAATCATCAGTCATATTATATCTCTGCCACCTTCCAATACCATCAAATTATGACAGTTGCAATAGTTATTTTTCATAAAATCCTTTCAATGGCTGATTTCAATTGTCATTCATATTTCTTTCAGTTATAAAAGAGTGTAAGTCTATAGAACCATAAACAACATGAAGTATTGTTTTTAAAAATGAGAGTCATATTTTTGACCTGAATGTTTTTCATTCATTTAGTTTTAGGTCTACAAATAAAAGAAGGGAATATCAGTTTTAGAAAAAAAATAGAAAATGTTTTAAATTCTGTATGTATTTTTAAATACTAAGTATAAAACATTTAATTGAATACTAAGAAATATTTAAAAATAAATAAACCGTCTCTTGTCAAACTGAATTGGCTGTGATCTGGACATTAGGAAGCTACTTCTTTTGGTGGCCTTTTGACTACATGGAATGAAGCTGCAGAAAATCTCCACATCTCTGCAAGATACCATGCCAGCAGAAAAGTGGCAAAATCAGCCATAGTGAGGGGCAAATTGAGTGAAGAGATAGAGGGGATTACAAAACTGAGGTTGAGAAGTCTTGCTTAACAGATACTGCATAAAACATTGAAACTTGTGCTAAGCAGTTTAGACTTTTCTCTGAAAATCTAATAGTATTATTTAGGTATTTGAAAAATGAGTCAGAATCATAGTTGTTTAAGTTGATCTGTAGCCATTTTTTCTCATGCCTTTGGCAACTTTTACACAACGTTTTCTTATCTAGAAATGACATACAACAGCCATAATTAAAGCGACTTGCTATGAGTCTTTGGGATTAGGCATAGTAAATTGATATACTTGGAAAGACAATTCATGATTTCAGTATGAAAATTATTATGCCTGGAAAGAGAATTTATGATTTCAGCATAAAACACAGTTCTGTTTTTCAAAATCTTTGGGTCATTGGAAGAGCTATGAATCTACCTATGCAATAGTTCAGTGCATATTTCTCCAGACACTTTAATAAAATAGTGTTTGGATTTGAGTTAGTGATAGCAGTGCAGAAAATTAAACATGAAAAATTTGTTACATAATTAAGAACAATTGCAATTAAGTAAATAATAGGCAAATATTTTGTAATAAATAATTTATAGGAAAAATTAACAAAATGGAATTCCAGCTATGATAAGTTATATTTAAATAATTATAATAATGTAAGTGTGAAACTTGATTTAATAAAAAGGTGCATACATATATATGATGACATTTATTTATTTATTCATTGATTGTACAAATATTTATTGAGCACAGGCACTTTTTTTTTTTTTTTTTTTTGGAGACGGAGTCTCCCTCTGTCGCCCAGGCTGGAGTGCAGTGGCCGGATCACAAGCTCCGCCTCCCGGGTTCCCGCCATTCTCCTGCCTCAGCCTCCCGGGTAGCTGGGACTACAGGCGCCCGTCACCTCGCCCGGCTAGTTTTTTGTCCTTTTTGGTAGAGACAGGGGTTTCACCGTGTTAGCCAGGATGGTCTTGATCTCCTGACCTCGTGATCCGCCCGTCTCGGCCTCCCAAAGTGCTGGGAAACAGGCACTGTTTTAAGTGTTAGGGTTACAACAGAAAACAAAACAGGAAACTCCTGCCTTAATTGAGCTGCCATTCTAGTAAGATGTGCCAGAAACAAGTTGAATGAGTATAGCATACAAAATTTTTACAAATGAATAAATATGTTGTACATAAATGAATGATAATAAATGCTCAGAGAGAAAACAAAAAGGTAGGAAGGGAGCTAGGCCCTGTGCAGGCAGGGATTTTCAGTCTAGATAATAAGCCAAGGGAAATAGGTACTGAGAAGTTACATATTCAGTACATGTATAATATGTACTGAAGGTGGAAAGGGAGCAAATAATATTGGTGGGAAGAGTGTCCTAGGCAGAGACAGTAACACATGGAAATTTCCTGAGGTGGGAGCATGTCTGGCTATTTAAGAACAGAAAGAAAACTTGTTTACACTGCCAAGATGGAAAACCATTGGAAGCTGTTGAAAAGATGAATGAAATGTTCTGTCCTATGTATCAACAGGATTACTCTGTTCTTTTAGTAAAAACAAACTGAAGAAAGTCAAACTCTTTTAGTAAAAACAGACTGAAGAAAGTCAAACTCAAAAGCAGAGAGAACAGTCAAGGATACTGCAATAGTCCAGACAAGAGCAAATAGCAAGTGTTAACTTGGATGAGGGAGATGGTAAAAAGAGGTCAGATTACACCTATGGTTTTAAGCTTGGCCTAAAAGAAATTGCTAATGATCAGATGTAGATTTGAGGGAAAGAAATGTAAAATTAAAAATAGCAACCATATTTTTAGTTTTAATAACCCTAAAACTGGAATTGCCATCTATTAATATGTAGAAGATTGCAGCAGGGTGTTGTGATGAGCAGAAATATAGTTTAGCACATGTTCATACTGCAATTTCGATTAAATACTATTCAGCATTTAAATATTAATACTTATCAATTATATGCTTGTATAAGTCTGAAATGAGATATAAATACAGAGACAATATTTGCAAACATGGCAATAAAGGAGATTATAAAAGAGCTGAGTGTAACTAGAAGAAAGTAAGGGTAAAATGAATAAATTCTGGGGCTCTCATTAAGTGTAGAAAACTACAAAAGAATTGTTACTTTACTAAGAAAAGTCTTTGTATATTTTCTTGTTAATGTACATCATTTTTCAAGCGGAGGTAAAATTAAAAAAGTAAACCACTGTTAGACTGTTTTCACTACATGTTTTGAGTAAATGAATGAATGAATGAAGTCATTGTTAGAGATTAGTCATAATGGCGAATTTGAGTTAAACACCAAGGAATTCTTGGCTTCCTTCTCTCCTCCTTACGGCGGTCATGATCTGACCTCCTGGTAAATCAAACATAATCATAGGAAAATTAATAGTGTGTTTATTATTTTTCTCTCCAGTCACATTTTTGTCACCATCATAAGCAAGTCCGTAATAATCAGAGTCACTTCATCCAATTGTCTACTCATTTTCCTCTTTGACTTCTTTGATGTTAGCAGCTTTCACTTTCATTCTTTTATATCCACCTATTCTTAGGATCACATTCTGAATATTGCCATCACTAAGAGCTGTTTCACTTCAAAAATTCTTAACTCCAATATGCTGTTCTAGGATAGCAGTTCAATAATGAAAACCTGATAATAAAATAAACCAAAAGTGTTCCTTTTGGATGTATACAAAAGTTTTTTTTTTAATGAAAGCATACATGGGTGGTTTTATAAATAGATTTATATCCAGATTGATATAATACAGTTGTGTTTTCAATATGTCAAAATTGTGATCATTTTCATTGTTACTATTATTTATTGTTATTGTCGTTATGTAGTTAAAGTACTATGGCCAAATCTATGAAGTAGTCTTTCTGTCCCATGATTTTCCAGTTTTATCCTGTTTAGTTTTTTTTTTTTTTTTTTTTTTTTAAATTATAGTTTAAGCTCTAGGGTACATATGCAAAACGTGCAGTTTTGTTACATAGGTATACATGTATCATGGTGGTTTCCCGTACCCATCAACCCGTCCTGTTTATAGTTTTACAGTTCCTTCTGCTTAGTTATTAGGGCTTCCAGTGTAGAACCAGAACCACATTTTAAAAGTCAGTTCAAGACTCAGGCTACAGTGATACTGTGATATTGGGATATAGTCTCTGAGTCAGTGTGGGATCAAGTTCAGTTCATTTTAAAGTTGTGTCTGTGTTGTTGTAGCTTGGTAGCAGTCTATTTAAGGTAACAGTTTTCCAAAAATTTCTTCAGCCGCTTTTCATAAGCTGGGTATCTTCACCCAACTCTTCTTCAGTGAGTCTGGACATGTTCCTCTATCTGGCACCATCACAAAAAGATTAAGCCGTCTAATCTTGCACCTCGCAGACTAGTGACCTTCACCCTGTGACTGTTTTCCATTTCCCTTATGTTTATAGTTGACAGAGATAGTTATCTTGTATTTTAGCCAAACTTATTCTTTTTATTCATTTTTATCTTTTGAGAGAGTACCTACCCTTTTTATTTGTTTGGAAGTTCAAGGCTACTTTATACTTGCAATATTTGTGGATTACTTATAATCTCCTCAGCAAAATAATGACTATCCTTGATTCTTAGAAAAATATTTCCATATAGTGTATGGAAAACAACTTCAACAATAGTGGAACAGTGAATTCATCAAGGGTTGTCAGAGATTTTTTTATTTAACATAACATTCATCAGTATCACTCACTGCCATCATACTTAATCACGATCCAGATAAAAGAACAGTTATATTAGAGACCTCTACGATGATATTCTGGTGTGTGGTTTTCAAGGAACTTACATGATTCTTGAAAAGATATTAGAGCAAAACTACCAAGTTAATTAATTGCTTAGCAAATTAGAATGATTTAATTCCAAAGAAATGCATGCTAGTTTTAAAACTGTTTTTGAAAGACAAGACATTTTCTTCATATTTAAAGCAAGCCATATTAATTCAGTAGTTATGTAACTGGGTTTTGTTTCTATTGAGTACCTTCCAAGTCACTTAATTGATGCAAATTTCAGTTAGTCACACCTTGATTAATTTATTCTCTTGTTTTGAATAAGTCAGGTTTCTCCAGAATTCACTTGCAGATTCCATCTCACAACAGGGAAATGAAATTTCATTTGGACATTATTAATTTTCATTTGTACCATGCCTTTCTGATAATAAATTTGTTAGTATAATAAATAACATTTTCTGAAGTATTCCAGTTTCACATTAGTGCCCCTTGGCTTTTTCCAGCACAGGAAAAGCTTGATGAGTTTTAAAAACAACCACTCAAGTAAAAATGGAGTATTTGACATGGGAAGAAAATTGCTATGAATCTCAAATATTTTAAGATATATTGCTGTCACACAAGATCACCTCTATAAACATCCTTCTCCTTGTTTCCTCCAGAAGTATTTTCTATATAAATTATATATTGTCAAACTTACATCATATTTCATGCCCTAAAAGCCTTTGACAGATTTTGCAGCTATAATAAATAACAATCAGAAGATACTGCTGAAAATATTCGACTACAAATTTAACTGTTTAACTAATAGACTACCACTTAGAGACTAATCCTCTATCTTGTCTTTGTTATTATTTTGGTGGAAGCAGTTATTTTGTGTGTGTGTGAACTGAGAATAATCTGAGATTTATTCATGCTTAGTTTCTATGATTCTATTGCTCTCAAGATAACTATCAAAAATCTTTAGCATTCAGAATTACTATTAAAAGAATAAGTTCATTTCCCTTTTGAGAAACCTAACTTTTATTGTTTGGCATTTAACAATGTTGGAAAATTTACATGTAAAATATATAGCAGTCTGGGGGAATACCACTGCTAACTCTATGTATAGTGCCACTTCATTTCCCTAAATTTAAAACCAAATGACTACTAAAGCTAGATAATTGGAGTAACACAAAAAATGTTGGGATGAGCAGTAAGAAATAAAATGGCACTTTTCTTTTATCTTGTGTCATCAACTGTTGATTCCTCATCTACTATACTCTTGCCAGATTTTTATCATTTGAGTTATGAAGGATAGGTCCTCCATGATCTTTAGTAACTAGAAAATGGCACTTCCTACTATGTCTTCCAGAGAATTCCAAATCCTTACGTATATGAACAGTATCCGTATTTACTTAAATATCAAAATCCTTTGTGTAAGAAAATCATAAGAAGTTAGTTATCCTCAGAGAATGCTTCTGTAAATGTGACTTAAGGTGGTAAATATGTTTGTTTATATCCTTCCCCTTCCTATCTTAGATGCTAAAAGATCCTATTAAGAAGTTTGTTCTGGGTAGGAACACATGCTTCCTCATGAATCAATCGTAAAAAATCAGTTTGTATGATAAGAGTAGAAGTCTCATATCTCAAATTTTAAACTGAGCTCAGAGTGATTCTATAAAAGAGAGATATGCAAATAACAAAATATTGTTGTAGTATCTATGAAGCAGTCGAAGATTTTACTTTTTCCTCTTGTCTCTGATGAAATTCTGTAATATTCTGAATTTTTATTCTATATTTATTTATTCAGCAAACATTCATTTGCAGGTTTTATATGTAAGGCACTGTGTAAAATTAGAGTGATGTGACATGAAGGCGATTTAAGTAACAGCCTATTTCATAAGGAATTCCTATTTTAGTGGAAAAGATAGACTTCCAAACAAACAAAATAAAAGCCCAAGTGCAAAATCAATGCATGCTTTAATGGGGTTGTGAAGGATTCTAGAGAACCAAGAAAGGAGGGGCTAAACTAAGCCTACTGTGAAAATAACTCATTTTAACGTTATGCTTACTAGCAAGTATAATGTTCGAAGATACAGCAAGTTATGCCTTTATTTGTTTAAAAATATAAATCATTTACCCATATAAAAAAAAGAATTAATTTGCTTGCAAAACTGATTCACAGGAAGACTAAAAATGAACTTTATATATATATTGTTTTCTACTATAAGATTGGGGCAATGGTATGGAGTTTAAAATAACACTTGCCGCGGTGGCTCAAGCCTGTAATCCCAGCACTTCGGGAGGCCGAGACGGGCAGATCACGAGGTCAGGAGATCGAGACTATCCTGACTAACAGAGTGAAACCCCATCTCTACTAGAAAATGCAAAAAAACTAGCCGGGCGAGGTGGCGGGCGCCTGTAGTCCCAGCTACTCGGGAGGCTGAGGCAGGAGAATGGCATAAACCCGGGAGGCGGAGCTTGCAGTGAGCTGAGATCCGGCCACTGCACTCCAGCCTGGGCAACAGAGCGAGACTCCGTCTCCAAAAAAAAAAAATAAATAAAATAAATAAATAACACTTGCTTTGTGTCTTGAAATATATTCTAGGATTTAACCAGATATAAGTAGACTCAATATTTGGAAGTTAAACAATGTTTAAAATAAAATGAAGAAATACAAGATCAAACAACATGGAGTAGACCCATTTCCTTCATATTAAGCACAATGATAAACCCTTTTTGTAGTGCATGTGGCAATCAAGAGAGAGCTCTGAAAGCTGGAAGTGGAAGACACACTGGTTTGGGAACCCAAGACCCAGGAAACAACACAATGGCGAGAGTCATATATTCTCTCACTCTATAGGAGAAATGCACAGAGGTTCCTCATTTCCCAACACCCACACCTAGCAATAGAAGAAAACCCACAGAAGATAAGATCTAAAAATGAAAACAATTGAATTCATGGAGATAGAGAGTAGAATTCTTCTATTCTACTCTCTCAGAAGTTATCAGAAGCTGGAAAGGATAGTGGGGGTGGTGAGGGGAGGTGGGGATGGCTAATGGGTACAAACAAATAGTACAAATAAGACCTAGTATTTAAAAGCACATCAGGGTGACTATAGTCAATAACAGTTTCACTAGATTTGAAATAACTAAAAGAGTATAATCAGATTGTTTGTAATACAAAGCATAAATGCTTGAGAGGATGGATACCCCATTCTCTATGATGTGACTATTATGTATTGCATGCTTGTATCACAACATCTCACATACCTCACAAATATATACACCTACTGTGTACCCACACACATTAAAAATGAGGAACAACAAAAAAAAATAAACAAATAAAAAATAAAACCAAGCAAACAAATAAGACAACCTACATAAGCTCATTTTCCCCTTGGACTGAGCAGAAATTCCTGTGGCAACCTCAAGGAAGTCTGACATTGATAAGCAAGATAATTAGTACCCTGCCAAAAACAAGCAGCCACAGAAAGCACTCAGCAAAGAAATAAAAGGTGAAAAGAACCAAATGGAGACTATAAAACTTAAAAAAAAAATAACAAATAAAAACTTATTGGATGGGTTCTATAGTAGATTGGAGATAACAAAGTATGCAGTAAAACACTTGAGATTAGAAAATTGCAACAAATCAAATCTCAGTAGTAGGCAGTGAATATCCAGTAATGGGATTGCTGAGTCAAATGGTATTTCTGGTTCTAGATCTTTGAGGACTCACTACACCATCTTCCACAATGGTTGAATTAATTTACATTTCCAACAAGAATGTAAAAGTGTTCCTCTCTCTCATGGCCTTGCCAGCATCTGTTGTTTCATGACTTTTTAATAATCGCCATTCTGACTGGCATGATATGGAATCATATTGTGGTTTTGATTTGCATTTATCTAATGATCAGTGATATTGAGCATTTTTTCCTATGTTTCTTGCTCACATGAATGTCTTCTTCTGAGAAGTGTCTGTCCATGTACTTTGCCCAGCAATCCCATTACTGGGTATATAAACAAAGGAATATAGATCATTCTATTACAAAGATATATGCATGTGTATGTTCACTGCAGCACTATTCACAATAGCAAAGACTTGGAATCAACCCAAATGCCCATCAATGATAAACTGGATAAGGAAAATGTGGTACATAAACACCATGGAATACTATGCAGCAATTAAAAGGAACAGGTCGTAGCCTTTGGAGGGACATGGATGAAGCTGGAAGCCATTATCCTCAGCAAACTAACACAGGAACAGAAAACCTAACACTGCATGCTCTCATTTACAAGTGGGAGCTGAACAATGTGAACACATGAACACAGGGAGGGGAACAACATACACGGAGGCCTGTCTGGGGGTGGGGTGGTGGGAGCGAGAGCATTAGGAGAAACAACTAACGCATACTGGGCTTAATACCTAGGTGATGGATTGATAGGTGCAGCAAACCACCATGGTGCACATTTACCTGTGTAACAAACCTGTACATTGTGCACATGTACCCCAGAATTTAGAATAAAAACTAAAATTAAAAAATACAGTAAACAACAACAACAACAACAACAACAAAATGAACAGAGACTCAAGGACTGTAAGACAGGACAAAAGATCCAAAAGTCCTATCATCAGAGTCCCATAAAGAGAAGACTAAGATAGCAAGGCTGAAATGTCTTCATTATCAAATAAATAATAACATAAATCTTCCCAAATTTGATGCAAGGAACAAACCTTCAAGTCTAATATAACTGAAGCTGAAAAAGTACCATATAATATAAACCAAAAGAAATCCATGCCAAGGTACATCATACTTCAACTTAAAGAATATACTAACAATGAAGAAAAAGATAGAAGTGGTAAGAGAGAAGTGATTATTTACCTATAAGGGGACATAATAAATTTCTCACCAGAAATAAGAGCCAAATACATGCTGTATTCAATAAACTCAATTTAAATTTAATCATATTAATTGGTTGAAAGTAAAAGTGTAGAAAAAGGTTGACTATTCAAACGTTAATCAAAAGAAAGCAAGAGTAGCAGTTATATTAACATCATTAAAAGTAGACTTAAGAGCAAAAAATAACCAGAGACTGAGAGACTATTTTGCATGAGGATAAAGGGAACAGTAAGACATATTGATCTTAAATATTTACACATTGATCAACAAATTCCCAAGCCAAATAAAACAAAACCAAATATAACTGAAAGGAGAAATAGCAATTAAAATTGGGGATTTCAACATCTTCCTTCCAGCAACTTAAACAGGCATACCTCTTTTTATTGTGTTTTGCTTTATTGAGCTTTGCAGATACTTATGGTTTATTTATTTATTTTTAACAAATTGAAGGTTTGTGGCAACGTTGTGTTGTGCAAATCTATTGGCACCACTTTTCCAATAGCATGTGCTCACTTTGTGTCTCTGTGTCACATATTTTGGTAAGTCTCTGACTGTTGCAAATGTTTTCATTAGTATTTCTGTTATAATGATCTGTGATCAGTGATCTTTGATGTTACTATTGTAACTATTTTGGGACAACATGATCTGCTCCCATATAAGACAGCAAACTTTAAAAAAAAAAAAAGATAAATGTTGTGCATGTTCTGAGTGCTCCACCACTGGCTATTCCCGCATCTCTCTTCCTCTCTTTGGTCCTCTCTATTCCCTCAGACACAGCAATATTGAAATTAGAGTGACTAATAACCCTACAATGGCCTCTAAGTGTTCAAGTGAAAAGAAGAATTGTATGTCTCTCACTTTAAATCAAAGACTAGTGGATTAATTTTGTGAGGAAGGCATGTTGAAACTGAAATAAGCCTAAAGCTAGACCCTCGGTGCCAGTTAGCTGAGTTGTGAATGCAAGAGAAAAGTTCTTCAAGAAAATTAAAATAGCTACTTCAGTGAACATAAGAATGATTTTTTAGAACTGAAACAGACCAATTGCTGATATGGAGAAAGTCTGAGTGGTCTAGATAGAAATCAAACCAGCAACAACATTCCCTTAAGCCAAAGCCTAATCTACAGAAAGGTCCTAATGCTCAATTCCATGAAGGCTAAGAGAGATGAGGAAGCTGGAGAAGTTACAAAGTAGCATAGATTGGTTCACTAGGCTTAAGGAAATAAGTCATCTCTGTAACAGAAAATCACAAGGTGAAACAGCAAATGCCAATGTAGAAGTTGCAGCAAGTTATCCGGAAGGTCTAGCTAAAATAAGTAATGGAAGTGGTTACACTAAACAATATATTTTCAATGTAAACCAAACCTACCTTATACTGGAAGAAGATGCCATCTAGGGTCAAGAGTCTAGTGAAGGAAATAACTGCAGATGTGGCAGAAATCCCCAAAAAGCTAGAATTAGTAATGGAGCCTGAAGATGTGGCTGAGTTGCTACAATTTCCTTTTCATGGTGGGCAAAGAAAGTGGTTTCTTAAGATGGAATCTACTCCTGATAAAGATGCTGTGAACATGGTTGAAGTGACAACAAAGAATTTAGGATATTCCATAAACATAACTGATAAAGCAGTGGCAGAATTTGAAAGCATTGACTCTAACCTCGAAAGAAGTTCTATGGTTAAAATGCTATCAAACACCTTTGCATGCTACAGAGAAATCTTTCATCAATGGAAGATTCAATTGAGGTGGAGAATTCTACTGTTGTCTCATTCTAAGAAACTGTAACAGCCACCCTAACCCTCAGCAACCACCACCCTGATTAGTCAGCAGCCATCAACTTCGAGGAAAGAACGAACACCAACAAAAAGATCATAACTCACTGAAGGTTCAGATGATGATTAACATTTTTTAACAATAAAGCATTTTAAAATTAAGATATGTACATTATTTTTAGATATAATGCTATTACACCTTAATATATTACAGTACAGTGTAAACATTACTTTTACATGCACTAGAAAACCAAAAAAAAAAAATGCATGTGAATCACTTATTGTGATATTGATTTTTCTGTAGTGATCTGGAACTGAACCTGCAATATTTTCAAGATATATAAATCTCAGGATTCTACAACAACAAAGGAAAATACAATTAGCAAGTGACCAAAGACATGCAGAAACTTACCAATTAAGACAGGCAAATAAGCATATGAACATACGTTCAACATCATTAACAATCAAGAAAATGCAAACTAACACCAAAATAGGATATTACTACACAACCATCATAAAGGCTCTAATTAAAAAATAGTGACAATATCAAGTGCTGGTGAAGATTTAAACTGGTCACTTACACATTGCTATTGGTACTATTAAATGGTCGAGCCACTCTGGAAAATAATTTGGTAGGCAGTTTTTCTAAAAACTAAACATAATACTAATCATATACTCAGCAATTGTACTCTTGGGCATTTATCCCAGAGAAATGAAAATTTACGCCCACACAAAAACCTATTTAGAAGATTTTTTTTTTTTTTTTTTTTTTGTCTAATAGGCCAATGCTTTGAAACAATCCAGATTTCCTTAATGGCTGAATGGTTAATGAAACTGGTATATCCATGCCAGCAATAAAAAGGCAAGAACAAAATAACTTGGATGAATATCAAGGGAATTATACTGGATGTAAAAAAACCAATCCAAAAAGGTTATATACTGTAAGATTCCATTTATATAACTTTCTTGAAATGACAAAATTAAACACATGGAAAACAGATTTGTGGTTATCGGGGTTAGGATGGAGAGGTGGGTTGGAAAAATGGGGATGATTAAAAAGGGAAATTGAAAAGATCCTTATGCTGTTAGATTTATTTAATACCTTGACTGTGGCAGCAGATACACGAACCTGAACAAGTGATAAAATTGTATAAATTTTAATTCTCAATTGACACATACACCCCCACACACAGACACAAGTACAACTAAAAGCGGGGGAACTGGTTTAGCACTGATGAATTGTATCAATGTCAATATGCTGGTTGGGATATTATACTACAAATGCTTGCAAAAACATTTGGAAGGAAACCAGGCAAAGTGTACAGAGACCTCTCTGTATTTTTTCTTACAACTGCATGTAAATCTGTAATTGTCCCAGTAAAGATTTTAATTAAAAATATAATGAAACCTCACTGTAGAACTTGGAACAAGAAGGCCTTCAAAAGTTCTTTTTGTATCACCTGCTTCACTTCATCTTCTTCACTGTTTTATAGTAAACATTCACGAAATTGAAATTGCATGACAAATTCCATACCCTGGCCCATCTCTGTATCACTGAAATGTAGTATTGAGTTTGTTATCCAGTAAATGCTCAAGAAATATTTAATAAAAAGTAGAAAAATTCTCATGAGGACACTTCTTTCATTTTATAATTCTTTTTATTCTTTGAAATCATCAGAGCTCTTCTAGAAATTGACAAACTAATATTGAAATTTAGTATATATTGTTTGTAACGCATGGATCGGTAAGTAAATTTTACAATTCTTTTCCATCGTCATTTTGCTCTGAGAAAATAATATTGTGAATACAGCAAATTACTCCAAATCCACACCAATATTTCTGCAATATTTATTTTATCAGTAAATACTTACAGGTAGTCTGAAAATGTGATAATTGATTATCATTTCTTAATTCAGACACTTGTTAACCTATTATCCCATTTGAACTCACTAAAGGTAGAGTCAAAATTAATTATAATTTGGTAGATGATAACAAATGGATCCTTGTCTATGTGATTCACACTTTAATTTGGACTTTGAAAATGAATGAGTTAATGAATATGCAAAATTATCTGTGTAAAACAGGAAAAAGGCGGGGAGGTGTGTATTTTGCTTCTTTTTAAATACATCTCTTCTAGAAATATAAGTTGTATGCTCAGGCCTAGTATTTGTATTTCCCACAGCTACATCTCCCACATGCTCACTAACCTTTAAAGGGGCACTCATAATTTTTAGAGAGAAGAGAGAAAAAGGAAGGTAGAGAAACCTTTGTTCTTTTCAGGTGCTGGAAGCCTCTAATCCCCCTTCCCTCTTCTTCAGTAGGAATAAAGAAAAATGAAAGTTTCTCTTTGCTGCTGTTATTCTTCCACAAAGTTCTTATTTCAGTATCTATTTGTCACACACTTATATAGATATTTTGAAGTATTAGGTTCAATGTATACTTCAAAATATCCTTGAGGTTCTGAGATCCTTAAAACTTGGTTCTGAGATACATGCCTTAAGGCACCAGTGTGCCCAGTGCATTTTTAAGATGCTCATAATGATCCCTGCATTGGAGAGATGTTCACTGCTCCCTGCAGTACTCGGGGTGCTGAAGGAGGTGAGGTGGAGAGTAGTTAATATCTAGTACTTGTCTCATTTAATAATTCAGCAAACAGTATTGAGTGTCAACCATGCTCCTGGAAATATATTAAGAATTGGTGATGAAAATACAAATAAAAAACCCTGCAGTTGTTCTCAAGGATCTGACAAGTTTTGTTTAGGAGACAAACAAGAGAACAAGAAAAATACAATGTACAAGATGGTATGATGGGAGAGAGAAAAAAAGAGAGAGATAAAAAACAGCCTCTAGGAGCAATGGCCAAAGGTTGGGATATAATTTGGGGAATGATGATAAGTGAGAAAGAGAGTACTTGGGTCTGGTTGCTCAACAATAATTTGAATGCTATGCTAAATAATTTGCCTAACAGGAACAATTTTGAGGAGCAATGATGTGATCCTATTTGCATATTTGTGAAGGAATAAAGACAAAATTAATGAATACCAGTTACAAGGATTTTTTCTGTGAGGATAAGAGAAGTGAGTGGCTTCAAGAGATACTAAGGAGGTACAATAAAAAAGAATTCATGATTAATAAGAGTTAATGTGTATGCTCAGAAATAGTTAGGGACATTTGCTTATTTTCTCAGACATTTGAATGCACGGTTGTGCCATTTACTCAGAAAAAGAACCCCGGAAGACAGGTAACATTAGTTACACTGGAAAAGGAACATTCCTAAGAATGACAGAGGAGTAGACCGGGATTCCAGAGTGCTCTTGTTGAAATTACATATTACAAATATTAACCTATCCTGATGTTACTCCCTTTTAGCAGTTTCCAGTTCTCAACAACTTATGGTGTAGCTACATTTCTACAAATGACAGTTATTGTATTTTTTGTTGCCATTAGCTTATATTGCTATATTTGGTTAATCAATATTCAAAGATTTTTCTAAAAGAACAGACATTGAAAAATGAAGTTAATAATTTTCACATAACTACACATTAAATATCTAATTTACCATTAATTTCAAGAACAAGTATTGGCCAAATTAATATATGCCTTTAATTACATTAGGTAATTAAATTTCACAGTTTAAAATGATAATTAGTGCATTATTCATATTACAGTCTTTTAAAAACTTGTCCTTTTCAGATCAGAGGAAACACTATGGTATAATTAAAAGAAAAAGGGTAGCTGTCATCTTTGTCTTTTTTACTTAAAATTTTGCTACTTTTGGTAAGTAATTTTTCTCTCAGCATCTGACTTTTACATATAAAAAATTGAAGTTAGGAATACCTATCTTTCAGTGTTTCCGTAAGGTTTACACAATGTCATCAATCAAAAACTCCTAACCTGAAAGCCATTCATCTAAAAATACCTAGATTCTTTGTATTATCCACTTTCCAGTATTAGTTAAAATTATGAATCAAATTAATTTTTATAAAACTATCTCCCCAAAATCAGATGAAGCAATGATGACAATTGTAAAGTTATAGGTATATCTATTTGTATAAAATGTGGACATCTGGGATAGAAAGAAAATAATTCACTCCAATTAAATTCTACCTATGAGATCATATTCTACATGGTGAGTAAGTACTAACACTAATTTGTATTCATTAAATATTTTTTATTCAACAAAGTTATTGAACACATCTATGTATAGGGATTTGATCAAGCTATAAATATACATTTAAAAGTAGATACATAGACCAATGGAACAGAATAAAGAACTCAGAAATAAAGCCAAATACTGAAAACCAAATGATCTTTGACAAAGCACACAGAAACATAAATTGGGGAAAGGACATCCTATTGAATACACAGTGCTGGGAACATTGGATAGCCACATATAGAATGAAACTGGATCCTTATCTTTCATCATATAGAAAAATTAACTCAGGATGGATTAAAGATCTAAATCTCAGACTTGAAACCATAAAAAGTTCAAAAGAAAAACTAAGAAAACCTCTTCTGGACATTGGCCTAGGCAAAAAATTTATAAGACCCCAAAGCAAATGCAAGAAAAACAAAAATAAGTAAGTGGAACCTAATTAAATGGAAAAGCTTCTGCACAGCAAAAGAAATAATCATCAGAGTAAACAGACAACCTACAGAATGAGAGAAAATATTTGGAAATTATGCATTCAACACATGACTAATATCCAGACTCCAAAGGAACTCAAGCAAATCGGCAAGAAGAAAAACAAATAATTATATTTAAAAGTGGGAAGAAGACATGAATACACAATTCTCAAAATTAGATATATGGATGGCCAACAAATATATGAAAAAATGCTCAAAACCATGAACCATCAGTAAAATCCAAATTAAGACTACAATGATATACTACCTTACCTCAGCCAAAATGGCCATTATTAAAAAGTCAAAAACTATGTAGATGTTGACATACATGTGGTGAAAAAAGAATGCTTATGCACTGCTGCTGAAAATGTAAATTAGTAAAACTGCTATGCAATACGGTATGGAAATCTCTCAAAGAACTAAAAGTAGATCTACCATTCAATGCAGCAATCCCACCACTGGGCATCTAACCCGGGGAAAAGAAATCACTATAGCAAAAATACACTTGCATGCATATGCTTGTCACAACACAATTTACAATTGCAAAGGTATGGAATCAGCTTAAGTGTCCATCAACCAATGAGTGGATAAAGAAAATGTGTGTATATGGGTCGGGTGCGGAGGCTCACGCATGTAATCCCAGCACTTTGGGAGGCCGAGGTGGGTGGATCGTGAGGTCAGGAGATTGAGACCATCCTGGCTAATGCGATGAAACCTCGTCTCCACTAAAAATGCAAAAAATTAGCCAGGTGTGGTGGTTCCAGCTACTCAGGAGGCTCAGGCAGGAGAATGGCGTGAACCAGGGGTGGAGCTTTCAGTGGGCCAAGATGGCGTCACTGCACCCCAGCCTGGGAAGGAAGGAAGGAAGGAAGGAAGGAAGGAAGGAAGGAAGGAAGGAAGGAAGGAAGGAAGGAAGGAAGGAAGGAA